>NC_090831.1:101008337-101311367 GCF_028021215.1 Eschrichtius robustus | reverse complement strand
TATCATGATAATAACAACAGTAATTTACATTTGTATGGTGCTTTCTTTGGGAAATAGCATGAGAATAATGTTGGAACCATGGGTTCTGAAGTCAGACTTCCTGGGTGAAAATCGTGTCCTCACCACTATCAGATGACTAATTTTATAGGTAGGACTCTTCACCTCTCTGTTCCTCACTATTACCACTTGAAAATATGGTTCATATTAGGATAAGCCTCACAGAATTAAGTACTATGAGGAGTAAATGAGCTAGTACAGGGAAAACCATCAGCACAGTGTTTAACACAAAATAACGGGTTACGTACTCTCTTCATTTTATTACCACACTTCACTCTTTCTCTCAATCACACTACTCTTTTTTTTTTGTCTCAGTGCCTTTGCACTTACTGTGCCCTTGCTTGAAAAGCTGACCCGCCTCCTCTTCACTGGCTGTCTTCTCTTCCTTCACATCTCAGCTGAAATGTCCCCCTCTTGGAAAGGCCCTCCCACTTCTCCTAAACTATTGCCTATCACATCACTCTGTTTATTCTTTTGACAATACTTCTCACACTCTGCCATTATCTTGTTTAGTTATTTGTTTTTCTTTCCCTAATAGAATGGAAGCTTAATCAGAGCAAGTACCTTATCTGGTCTGTCAACTGTTATATTTACAGAGACTAGTAGTGAATAAATAAATTAATGAGTATCACCTACAATTATTCTTGTTATTGTATTTATTAGCATTTATCATTTCTCTTAGTTCTCATGAGTGCTCTCTGAAGCAGGCAGATCAATGAATTCACATTTTTGGAATAACTAAAATGTATAGCAATATGTATTTCACAAATGTAAGGGGAAACAGGGCCACTAAAATTAATAAATCCACTAAAACTCTCCAAACATTTCTAAGCAGCTGCAGAGAATTCAGTTCAGTGGAGCATGAAACTCCATTTCCTGTGCCCCAGTTTGCCATATTAGGAAATTTCAATATGTGTATTAAAAGGAAACACTTATTTAGGACCCAGAATGGTAATGTTGCCATGACATATCTATTTAGTTTAGTCTGGATTTCGCCTCGCAAACAAAATTCTAATAGAGGCTAAGTAACAGAATCTTAAAGAGTTACAAAACAAATTTTCACTGCAACATCCTACTTTCATTTATTTCAGTTAGAATTCCTGGCAGACTTGAACAAAGGGACGCTCACATGAAATGATGTATTTCTGAGGGCCCTGTATTATTTTCTAACCCAAATTATTTCTATACAAAAATCGTTAAACTCGATGTAGAATTACCAATTGAATTTTCAGTTAAAACTAGAGGTAATTCAGTAGTTGAAACTAGTGTAATCACATTTCTGCTCTGGTAGGCGTATATGTGTGGGCTCTGTGATATTATCTTTCCCTTTTTTTCTATTAAACAATTAAAACTTCCATGTATTCTCAATGTAAAGAGCAACACATACAGCTATAGAGTAAAATAGTAAAAGACTCCATATTAAGCTTCTTCACCTTTTATTCCTCTTTTAAAAAGTTAAGTCTTGTTAACTAGTTGGTGTATACAGTTATCCCCCAGTATCCATGGGGGATTGATTCCAGGACCTCCTGGAATACTGAAACTGATGGATGCTTAAGTCCCTTACATAAAATGATGTAATATTTGCATATAACCAATGCACATCCTCCCATACATTTAAAATCGTATCTAGATTACTCAGGATACTGAATACAATGTAAATGTCATGTAAACAGTTGTTAGTACAATGTAAATGCTATGTAAATAGTTGCCAGCACCTGGGCAAATCCAAGTTTTGCTTTTTGGAACTTTCTGGAATTTGTTTTCTGAATATTTTCAATCTACGGTTGGTTGAATCCAACATTCATATGTGACATTCTCCTTGTATCAGTAGGTCTCTGATTCCCTGTGCCAGGCCATCATCTGAGTGGATGCCTTCTTCATCTCAATTAACACCTGACACTCTGCCTTGGTAAGTCCGCCTTTGGTTGACCATTCCACTGGCACAAACATTTATTTTGCTTGGCCTCTCCTAATGGCTTAAAGACTGAAACATTCAGGAAGAAATGAAATGAAAGGGAAATGAAGGGAAGAGGAAGAAGAGAGGAAGTGCTCCAGTTCTTTGTCTATGCATTTGCATTTGTACGTATGTGCATATATCTGGAATCATTTTTCTTCTTATCTTTCTACATAAATGAGAATCATGTTACACATGTGGGTATGACTTTCTTGTTGTCTCTAAACAATAATGTCTTGGAGGTCATTCAATATCAATGTATCTAATTCTGCCACATTTTAAAAAGTGGCTGGATGATATTCCACAGCATGGATGTACTATAACTTATTTACACACACACATACTTGCATGCACACACACACACACTCACACACTCACACACACACGTATAGCTATTCACTCTCCTATTCCTGGACAATAAGGTTGATTCCAATTTTCTTTATTACAACCAAAGCTTCAATTAACATATTTGTACACCTATGTTTTTAATCTCACTATAGAAATCTCATCCTATTAAAACAGAGTGACAAATTTTAAAGAAACTATAATGCAGTCATAACTTCTTTGATTTATGGCTTCTAGAAAGCTGTTAAAGCATGAAATAACAAGCAAAATGTTCTTTTCTAATGAAAATGAAACTATTCTTTTATCTGCTGTGATTTGAAGGACATAAAAAGGCTTGCTGACCAAAATTATCTCCCTTACAGACTGACACAGTGCCTGCAGTTCTCATGAAATTATTCTTTTGAGGATACAACCTATAAAGGCAGTGTGATAGGTAAACACGGTCCCTGAGAGGGCTCCTGTGAACTCATTTATTCCTATTACTGTCTCGCAGTGCAGTTCATTAGATCAGGAAAACAATATTTGAGAACAAGTACTTAGAGATGAAGTTGTCAAGGACAGACAGCTACACGTTAGACTTCAGATGAAAGGTTGATAAACAGAAGAGAAAATGACTGGAAAATTCCTAAGAATGGGGCGCTACCTGAAAGGCAGGTCCTGTTGGGAAAAAAAAAGATGGCGCTCAGGGTTGTGGTTGGAGTTACGTGGGCAATGGCTGAGAACCAGGGCTGCTTGGGAGAAAGCACGCCCAAGGAGCAGTTGCAGAGACCCACTTTGAGTCAAAGCACACCTCCTCCATAGTCTCTTAGGGAATGGAGAAAAATCACAAGTTTGAAATTTTATTTATTTATTTGAGAATGAGAAATACATTTAAAAAAAATTTTATTGGAGTATAGTTGCTTTATAATGTTGTGTTAGTTTCTGCTGCACAGCAAAGCGGATCAGTTATACATATACAAAAGTTGCACTTTGCTTTCATTGGTTAACCATAACTGGTTTATTTTTTAAATGATCATTCTTCTATTTTAACAGCTTTGTTATATAAAAATAAGAAATTATGAAATCAAAGAGAATAAATATAGTTGACTAACCATGGATAAAATATAATTATAATCTGGTATTCTTCAGTAATGTTACTTGAATGAAAACTTCACATTATCAGTTTTGTTAGTGCAGTGCAGTCATAAGTCATTTTAGAAACATTAGGGTGCTAATCCCAATATAATATATAAGAATATGTCATACATCATATCATATACATTATATAATATACAAGCAGATGTCATACATCATATATATATATGATATATAAGCAGTTGTGTTAAGTAATATTTAATGAGTGCTGTGATATCATTCTGTTGAGATCTGAAAGTAATACAAGATTTTTAATTAGATGAAATTATGCCCTTGGCAAGGCAATTCTGTTAAGTAACTCTAAATATGTTTAAAAGTAGAGACATCTCCATTCTTGAAAAATAATTTTACTTCAATTTTATCTCTTCTTTTTACAAGAAAAATTGTATAGAAAAATATTAATCATTATGTGCTCTTATAAAATCCAACACCCTTTAAGAATGACTTAACCAAGGCAACCAGGCTATCACAGTTGTAGGGCAAAAATAAAAGCATCGTCTTACTCTAAATTCCATCAGCTAATGAGGGGTGGGGTGAGAATCAGTAAGTAACAAAGTTAGCGAGACACAGGCAGGTAAGAGGCAAGAAACTGACCTGTGTGTCAGATTATAGGGATTGAGGCAGACATACAAGGAGACTAGGGTTAGCAAGGATGAACATCTAAAAAACGGAATGAGGTTTAAGCAGGTTAGACTAGGCTCTTCACAATCAAAGTAAGGGGATCATGTTTCCTTGGCAGGCTGGCAACAGACTCTTAAAGGAGTAGAAGGCCAAGCCAGTATATGTATCCAGAGCGCTGGTAAGTGGTAAGTGAGGTATGCAAGATGGGCCTGGCTGTGCTGATGCTGAGGGCTGAGACTGCAGGCTGAAGGTTTGGGAACCCTTCAAGAATAATGCCATCTGTCTCACTAGGTCCCTTTAGTCTTTCAGTGGCCCCTTATCCCCCAAAGTTGATTTGGCTTGTAAAGATAAACCTGATTCTCCCATTTCTCAGAGGTCCTAGGAGTTCTATATGGGAAATACTGAGTTATCTACTAGGACCTGGGGACTCTTTTGTCTTGAAGAACCTGAGTCCTACAGACTACCACTCAGGGTTAATCCCCATTTTACTCTGCTGGGTTAAGGTGGTCTTTCAGTGTGTAACCATTTTACTATATCCCAACTCTACTAAGAGAATACCCTTAAAACTTGGGGACAGCACCATTTCTAAAGGAGACTCTGTGGAACTTTTCTGTACCTTGTTATGTTCAGTCTCTTTTCCAAGAAATGATTGCGAGCCATGGCAGCTGATTTTAGGATTAGTGTAGAACACTCATTAGTGTAGAAACAGCGCCTACATTCCACAGGCTCCCAGGAGGGAGGCTTTGAATTCCCTGTCAGACCCATATTCTCTCTCATCATGTCCTTTGGGCTATAGGCCTTAGAATCCAGAAGAAGTTCCATTAGAACTACTATGACAGGGGCCATCACTACACACAGGAATATGGGGGTTGGGGATTGAAAACATCCTCACATTGCTGAACAGTGGCTCTTTACTGTTGAATAGTTCCTTAGGTTTTTGTAGGTAGACACACTAGGTCCTTTCCCCATTTCTGTGACTAGGATGAAAAGTCTTATTGCAAATTCAGGACCTTCAACAAGCACTGCCCACTCATAATCAGACTGGAGTCCGAGTGTTCCTCAGGCTTCTCTGTCACTAATGACCTAGATTCCTGATCAACATCTAATAGTACATGCACGGTGGGTGGGATGCAGAACTTTTAATGAGTGAAGGAGATGTCATAATCAGGGCATGGTCCCTACTGAATTCTATTCTGAAGGTACTTGACTAGGCTTAATGATAAGAATTTGACCAAAATGACAAGCTGCTTCTTCCAAACTTTTGAGAAAATGACCCTGTCACTAAGTCTAACATTCTTCTCAGGGTTCTGGAGAAGAAGGTGTCTTTAACCTCGGAGGGATATTCCATGGCTAACAAGGGAGAGAGAATTTCTTCTCCCTGCAATGGACATGGATTGAGATGTTATGCTTGACACACTGCCACCAGGGTGTGGATGAAGGGAGGTCCAGAACGCAAAGGAGGAGTAGATATGGCTGGTTGCAGATATCAGTAAGAACTAGGTTGTGTTCAGTAGTTTTTTAGGAGTTCCCAACATTGACCATGTCGCTACTAGGCAGGGCTTAATTGGGACTTTTCATATCACCTGGAGGTATACTGTGAATCCTCCCAAGCCAAAGGGCAAAACTGAGTCAAAAGGAAATTTAAAAAAATGTTTCCCCAAACTTTCAATTTAAAAAATTTATGAAAAATTAATATTTACTTAAAATAAGACAATGTCTTGGCCTTACAAATTTTGTAGTTATTTATTTACTTGAATAAATATAATCCCTATAATTTTGGAAAGTCTCCAGAGGATAATAAACTAAAATGACTGTACTCAGTGTTCATGACCATACTTATGCAGCATAACTTAACAGGTCACTAGGAGTCATTTCCTTTACCTACAGATGTTTGTTTTCTGCTGCCAGATAAGAAGTGCTCATTTAAAAGGTGTTGAATGAATGAATAAGTGAATGAAGTGATTATCCAACAAGTTCAGGCTCTATCATCCACTGTAAGATTTTCAAATAAGTTTTCTACTAGAATAATGAGATCTGACAGATGTTTTTTTTCTCAATTTCTACATACAGCTATTAAAACTTTCAAAAATATCTCCCAGGGTGAGAGACTAAATTCCAAGCAAAATGCAGCCCAGTGATGGAAAATATGATTTGTATGTGTAGTAGTAAAATAACTTATCCTGTGGAGTTGACATTAGTGACTTGAAAAGTGACAAATACATGAGTTACTTAACTCCAAACAGCTACTGAAGAAAGGAATGAATAACAATGTTTACTTAAAAAAAAAAATCCGGAAAAATTTCAATCCTATTTTTCAACTTGTGAAGGTAGCACTAAATTACATTACCAACAGCCAAAAAATTTAGGAGGAAATTGTCATTAACAGTAATAGTTTAGGAGAACTGCAAGACTGGAATTTGGATACTAAAAAGAAAAGAAAAAAGAATCAAGGAACTAATAATACCATTTGGATAGCATTAGAACACAGGCTCTTTTGGAACCAGGTCAATAAAAAATGATTCTTGAAAGGTTATGAAAAAGAACTTTCCTTGGCAATTGCTAGAGATAAATGTGTCTACAGTAATTCAAGGTAAAGATAGCTTGCAGCCAGACTCACTAGTGAGGGATTCCCACTGGACTCACCCAGGCCAAGAACTTCCTGATGTACGTAATGATGCCCTACCTAATACCTAAACCAACAAATTAATGGAAGTTGTGTTAAAAACTGTTCAAAAGTTTACCTTCTCTCTTTACTGATGCAGATAGCAGGTTTTGAAAATAACATTTACAATGTTATTATATGTTAAATAGAAGCAATAATAATATTTTTTCATGTCAATATACTACATCCAGAGAACTAAAGCACTTCCATGTGGGTAAATGTATTCACACATAGGCTTTCTCTTTTTTACTCTATCATTCATTCATTCCCCAAATTAAGGCAATATAAGTAGAGACTGATCTAGATTCTGGACACTGCAAGATGAGGTTCCCCAGACTAACAGCAGCAGAATCACCTGAAAGGTGTTAGGTATTAAATTTACCGCCTCCACCTCAGATTTACTGAATCAGAAATTCTCGAAGTCAGACCCAGCAATCCTACTTTAGTAAGATTTATTTAGTAATATTTAGGTAATTCTGATGCACGCTAAAGTTTAGGAAACACTGATTTAGATTATAAGCTCTCTATTTAATGCTCTTGTTACGCTTTATCATTATACTTGCTCCTTTGGCAAATTCATTTTCAAATAAGGAGCAAAATATAAAAGCTTAGGAAAAATCCAATTAAGAAAATGGAATTCTTGGGCTTCCCTGGTGGCGCAGTGGTTGAGAATCTGCCTGCCAATGCAGGGGACATGGGTTCGAGCCCTGGTCTGGGAAGATCCCACATGCCACGGAGCAACTAGGCCCGTGAGCCACAATTACTGAGCCTGCGTGTCTGGAGCCTGTGCTCCGCAGCAAGAGAGGCCGCGATAATGACAGGCCCGCGCACCGCGATGAAGAGTGGTCCCCACTTGCTGCAACTAGGGAAAGCCCTCGCACAGAAACGAAGACCCAACACAGCCATAAATAAATAAAATAAATAAATAAAATTAAAAAAAAAAAAGAAAATGGAATTCCATACTAATCCAGTATTTTATTATTTTTTAATGTTATTTAAATGCGAAGGAATTTCACAGTCACAAAAGTTATTTTTAGTTGATGGATCATCACATACTGTGAGCAAAAATACACTAATCAACTGTGATAATTCAGCATGAACCTTAACATTATTAAACATATAATAAATAACTTCAGTGATAACCGATAACATACAACCCTCCCAAGATGTGTGAATTTCAACGTCTTGTTATCTATTCTAACGTAGTCCAAATATGGTGAAAAACTTGTGTGTGTGTGTGTATACACACACACACACACACACACACACATTATATATATATATAATTGACAAAGTTTAATAGTTATCTGACCAGTAGGTGCTTGCTGTTGAATTGCTTAACATTAGGAAATTGGAAGGTGACGAGACTATTTAATGCCAAATATTAATTAGCATCAGATAAATATAGTTCCTTAGATCTCTGTGGTATCTAATCTATATAAACATCTTGCAGTGATAACCCATAAATGATTAAACAAAGGTCAGACACATTAGAGGAATTTGCATCATAAGCCCGAACTTAATTTTCTACTCAGTTTACTTTTAAAAATGTTGATGGGATAAAAAAAAGTCAATAAGACTTGGACTTTAAATCAAATCTTCTTCCTTGTGCTGAAGAAGCATAAAAAAGCAATCTCAATCACCATAAATGAAAGGCATAGAACAGTTATTATAATTTACCAAAACATGTACTTTGGGGGGGGGGGGTAAAGGATCATAATTAAAAGTCACAGAATCTTCTCCCCAAATCTACTCTGAAGCCACATAAACATATCCCGAACTGGCTTTCCTCACTATCTCCACAGAAATTAAAGATGTAACTATTCTGCTAAAAGGAAACCATAGACGCTGCACTCTGAAGATGAACTGTTCTCCTTTCAAAAGAGAATGAACTCTTTCATGTCAATAGAGGCTCACTTAGAAAATGGGGAATTGGAATGGGGGATCCTTTGATCTACAGGTCAGCAACAATGTGCAAAAGAACGTGAGCTCCAATAGGGTGACTTCTCTAAAGCACATTCTGAGAGCATATCAAGGCTACAGGTTCCCTGCATAATTGTTCTGACTTTTTAAAAAACTATACTTTCTGGTAAATGATGTAGAAAATGTGACTGAGCTGGCAGTGATTCAGACAGTCAACTATGGGAAATTGATTCTCACTGAGCTAGGATAACGATCCCGATTGTGAAACGAATGCAGAGGGAATATACTGCACTACAAGAGAGAAGAAAATCAAGTTGTGTGAGACTTTAAGTGCACTCAATGGAATCCTGGCTAGATCGAGTCTGGGTGAAATGCAGGTGTATAATGATATGGCCATCTTTCTAAGAGAACAGTATCCATTTCCACACTAATTACAATTTATTACCTACTTTTTAAGGATATAGATGACTACTATAGTATTTTCAACTTTATTGATCAGTAAAGAAGTTCACCTGCTACAGCCAAGTAGGAAGAGACCCAGATAAGAGGCCCTCAGATACATAAACCATTAGATCATTATATGAAGTAAGGAAATACGCAGAAGCAGAAGACTTTCCGTGACGCAAAACAACTTGTTAATCACACATAGAATAAAAATTAATTTAAATAAATTTATATTATATTAAATAGATGTTTAAGCCCCGTTTGGTTATAAAACAAATACATATCTAGTGTAGACAAGCTAGAAGATATGGACAAGCAGAGATGAAAATAAAAGGCACCCACAATTCCACTTTTCAATAAAAAGACACATGCATAAAGCAAAAAGACCATACCAAACACGATGGCTTTGGAACCAGCATTTTTTATATCTACACGATAATTAAAAACTCTAACAGCTTTGTGTTGTAACCCACATCACTGAAACAAATGACTGAGATGTGGCCATAAGGAGTCTCAGGAAGAGCCCTGGGAGTCAAGACCCAGGTTCAAGTTTCCAGTCTGCTGCTCAGCTTGTGACTCTGGGCAAGTGACTTCATCTCTCTTTCTCCATTTGTAAAATGAAAACACTATCATGTCTCAGCTTTATTCATTCATGGCATAAATACTTGCAGGGTACAGACCACGTGCCACACTATGCGAAAGGAAAGATGAATAAAACACGGGACCTGCCACGTCCTTGTGTTATGTGCAACAAAGACGAGGGCACAGGGATCTGCACTGGCCTGGGGGCAGCAGGAATCAGGAAGGCCTCACTTCTTAAAGGAGGTGCAGAGGTTTGGAATTCTGGTAAAACAGTGAAGAATGATTAGAATCAGAGAGACCTGCTTTTGAAAATGCTGGCACAGCAGAAGGCAGGGGGAAAGATAATTATGGGGGGCGGAACAGGATAGGTGGGCTGAAACGAATCACGAAAGTCACTCTATGCCACACTAAAGAGTCCATTTTTCATTTTGTAAGTGATGGGGAGCAACCGAAGGGATTCAAACAGGAGAATAATATAATCACATCTGTACTTCAGAAAGAGAACAGTGTGATGGATGTTAACCTGGTACAAAACAAGTCCTGAGTGTTATGGAAAATGGATCTGACTTTAATACCTTTATTAAGCACTTTATATGTACTGGGCACTGTTCTAAGTGCTATGAATATACCGACTCATTTAATCATTGCTGCGCACTTTGAGGTAGGTACCATTATTAGCTCTTTTGACAGATGAGGAAATAAAAGAGGCAGAGCCTATGAAGCCCATGCTGAAGCTAAGCAGTTAGATAGTCTGACCCCAGACCCTGTTACTTATCAGACAAAATAGCAAAGGAAACCCCACTAAAACCTGCTTCCTTAGACTATGACGAGGTTCATCATCTTTATCTCAGCTTGCACTCCCTGTGAAGTCATGTGACATGGTTAGTCCCGTCTCCTTGACACCCTCTCTCATTTGGATTCTGTAAAACCCTCTCCCTCCCCCTGCCTTCCTAACATCCCCCTCTTTTGGTCTCTTTCACTAGTTCCAGTTCCCTTAGTTTACTAACTAAAACAGTGATGAAAAATCATGCCTAACATCCCTTAGTACAAATAGGTCAATAACTAAAAATTTAAGTTATTGCCAATCAAAGTATGCTATAAATTTTATTATCTAGAATTTTGGATAGGATAGCAGTTAAACCAGAATTAATTCATGGGGCCCTAAGAATGTTCTCATCACATTCCTAGTTTTCTGTCCAGAGAGGAAGAGTACTAGAGAGGCTTGGGCATAGCGATTTCGATTTCTCTCTCACCCACAGCTTAGCACGGCCGCTCTCTTTGCCTGGAACAATCTTCCACCCATGTTGGCTTAGTTAGCTCCTACTTATGCTTTATCTCAATTTAAAGGCCCTTTCTCTCGCTCTCGGGAGCCTCCCCTGAACCCCTTAAGCTATGTAGGGGCCACAGACCTGTGTCACCACAGTCTACTACTGGGGCATTTGTCACACTTTGTAATCTGTCGTTGGCATGTGATTGCTTCTGCATCCCCGGAACCTGGGAAAGTGTCTGGCTCATGTCATACATCCAGTAAGTACTGGTTCATTAAACTAATGATCTCAAAACTTTAAATTTCGCTTTGTCGAGGAGTATATAATAACATCCAGGTAGAAGGCAAGTCAAGAAGTGATAAGAACTCAACTCCTTCACATTCTAACACAGATTAACTGAACCTCAGAATCTCCTCAAGGATATATGGGGCGCTATAGGCATGGGTGCAACTTTGGGGGTTTTAGAAAAGAAAACTCTATGTTATTTATGAAAAAAGTGCTGCAAGCAGCTCTTACTTCATAGAGATACTCATGAAATATGAAAGGAAACACACATGTAAAAAAGCTAGATTAGCCATTAGTAGCTTAGAGATAATCCAGTTCGGCAGGTGCCAACTTTTGAATGTGCTTTGATGCTGATTCTGGGTGGCTCTGCTATTGTTTCAGTTTCCAGGTGGCAAAGAGCTATAAAATACAGCTTTTCTTGTTTTCCAGTTCTTTAAGATTTATAGCTATTTTCTATAAATTCCAGCTATCATATACATTTCTATATAAATTTATTTAAATTTTATATATATATTTAAGATATTTACATAAATATATTTATAGGTAAAATATTTATAAATACAATACATTTATATTATATTTATATTGTGCTTATACATACTTATATTCATAAACATAAATACATTTATATATTTATACATAAATAAATCTGCACTTACATATAAATCATATATATATATATGATTTTTCTTAAATGAACGTGTGTTGTTTTTATAATGAGAAATAAGTGATTTTCATTTTGGGGGAAACCATATACCAGACCGTTACTCTTGATACTCATCAAGATAATGGCTCATTGACTTTGTCACTGGGGGAAATAACAGGAGCAGAGAAATGATCAGAAAGGCATCTACAGTCTTATCACACTCAGTCTCCTCAGCCCGGGTACGGTCTCCTCTTTCTCAAAAAGTTGTCATCAAAAATTAATCTGGGGCTTCCCTGGTGGCGCAGTTGTTGAGAATCTGCCTGCCAATGCAGGGGACACGGGTTCGAGCCCTGGTCTGGGAGGATCCCACATGCCGCGGAGCAACTGGGCCCGTGTGCCACAACTACTGAGCCTGCGCGTCTGGAGCCTGTGCTCCGCAACAAGAGAGGCCGCGATAGTGAAGAGGCCCGCGCACCGCGATGAAGAGTGGCCCCCGCTCGCCGCAACTAGAGAAAACCCTCACACAGAAACGGAGACCCAACACAGCCAAAAAAAAATAAAATTAATCTGTTAAATTAGAGCTGGATAGCATCTTCTAAGGGACTAAAGTTTAGCCTAGGTAGACAAGAATCTGATTTTAAGTTCAAGGTTGCTGCTCCTTCCTAGAGACTGTCAATCACCTCCCTGGCTATGGGCAGCTGCTGGATGGGACTGGATGCCTGCACTTCGGCTGGCTTGCCTGTGAGTCTGCCTGGGAACTCCCAGGGTGGTCTTCTCATTTCGGGCTCTTTGAGAAGAAGGCCACAGTGGAGTTGCTTGAGCTCTTTGTTTCCAGGACAGGGCACACAGGCATTTAAGAGTGAGGGGGCCTCTGGGTGGGGAGCAGCCCCGCAAACAGGCGGGAGCATCACAGGGAACCTGGAAGCTGGTCCCACTGATGCCAGGCTCCACTCTGCACTCAACCTCTGCTGCCAGGTTTCTTCCTCAGTCACGATAATTATTTCTCAGGGGCTC
Source organism: Eschrichtius robustus (assembly GCF_028021215.1). Lineage (NCBI taxonomy): Eukaryota > Metazoa > Chordata > Mammalia > Artiodactyla > Eschrichtiidae > Eschrichtius > Eschrichtius robustus. The sequence goes on along the minus strand of NC_090831.1, from coordinate 101,298,432 downwards.
CCGACTGCCTCTCTCAGTCCTGGCTTCCTTCAAGCCCACCTCCCTAGGTTATTAGATACTACTCCGAATCTACCTCTAAATAGGGTTCAAGTTCGCTTCCCTCCCCATGGAACCCTAGGTATATACAGTTTGAGGAATGAATCTGGGCAGCTGTTAAGTGTCCCAGAATATTCTGTGGTAGTTAAGATGGTCCCTGCACAGTCTATAACAGTTTGGAGGCTGGTTTGCCAGAAGCCACAAAGAACCTCCAAGATCCTCTGCATTCCAGCCAAGAAAAGTCCTAGCTCTGGCCCAAAGCATCTCTTACCTGAACAAAACATACTACATGGTTAAAACAGAGACCTGTATTCATAGGTAGCAGGATAGAGAGATAGCCATATACATTCAATATACATTCAATGGATAAAGGGGAAGAAAATCAGTCCTAAACATATCTGAATATATTTCAAAATAATTTTTTGTATCAATAATTCTCTGCTTCAGTTAATAAGAAATCTTTCTGAATAGAAGAAATGAGTCATTTACATATTCTTCATCTTTTTGCTCTTTGAAAATCCTCGGTTTAAAGAGTCAGAGTTACCACACAGAAAACAGGAAACTAGGTAAATAAGCCTTGCACTCAGCCTTTACTGATTCATAAAATAAGAAGGTGACATAGGTCAACTTAAAATAATTGCAATGGTATTTTGCCTAAATGTTGAAAATATTTACATGAGTTCTGTGTGATTACACAAACTGTGGTCTGATCTTAGATTTTTTTTTTTTTAATTAATCATGTAATATTCTCTCTCGGTGTTTGTTTTTTTTTTTGCTGAAAGATGAATTTTATGAACCAGGGCACTTCAGAGTAAACACAGAAAGTGAGATAAAGGAGGTCCAGAAAAGGGAGGGAGAACAGTACACCCAGCCACTAAGCCCAGACATTTGAGCACAGACAGAAGGAGAAACAGCCAGATGTTCTCATCTTGAGCTGCTAAGGGACTTGTCCAATCCATTCAAGACTACCAAGTATAGTCAGCAGGGGTGGTTATGAGGCTGGCCTAGAGAATCTGTGCAATTTTAACTTTACTCACAGGGGAACACTACTGGCATATTGTTTTACTCTTAGATACATTCAGCAATGATTATTTAATTGTAATGCTAATCTGTAGCCACACCCTTATTTTTTCAGTTCTATACTAAAGTGATAGTTGCAGAAAAATAAATTCTAAGTTTTAGATTATTTAACTGAACCTATTCAGCCTTTACAATGAGGCATGCTCTACTCATCACATTTAGCATAGGGAAAGTCTGCTCAGTCATACATTTTAGCTAAACTTTTAAAAATGTACAATGACAGGAAATACCTGTCTATAATATGCATTTAAACAAACCCTTCTAATCCTCTTGTGAGATTATCAGATACACCCCGACTTGTTTAATCTGTTTGCGCTCAAGTTAAGACACTGTCATAATAATCACTTGGATTTGTAGCATAACTGCTCAAAGAGATTTCCTACAACAATGTGGAACACTGATTTGATTCATGCACAATCAGGTAGGGCATTGTTAAAAACTATTTACTGAAAGAAAACTGAAATACAGAGCAGTTAAACAGCCTGGTCAGTCTGAATGTTAGTGATGACCAGACAGCCTGACTCTACATGCCCTCGTGCTCTGATTAGATGTCTGTGGCATCCTCTCACTGCAGCTTAGCAGGGACTCTACATTCTTACTGGTGAAAATGCAAAGCTGTGGTCCTTTTCCAACTACCTTGTCCTTCTTAGCTAAAACTAAGAGAAGCAAGTTGAAAACCTTTTGTTTCAATATAGGTGTTTAAACAACTAGCGAAATACGAATAGCATACAATAAGATGTGATAGTCTCCTGCCTCCTATGGCCCTCCATAGTCCCGTTCTTCAGGGGTAACCACTGACAACAGGGTGGTGTGTATCTTTCCAGGCCTCTCTTCTATGCCCATATAAACATATAATATTTTACAAAAATGAGGTAATTCTATACATGGAGTTCTAGAACTTGCCTTTTCACTCAAGTTGGAAATGAGAAATGAACAGTCTGTTTAAGATAAGGAGTGATGATTCAGAGGAAAACATAATATGTTAAAAATGTTTTCAGATTCTAGATGTAAAGAGAGGGCTGGATGAGCCAGAAATCAGTCATTATTCAAGGTAGATTTAAATTTTCTTTCTGAGTTACCTTTGGCCTACTTTCTCCTAGGTTAAGAGAAGTAAAATTATTAAACCTAACTATGGTCCAAAAATAAATGCCAAACATCAAACCAGACAATACACAACCTTATATTATGGTTCTTTTGTTTTCCATAAGTAGCATCTTCTAGTCTATATACGTGTTGGAAATACTGTTTAGACAGGATACTCTATTTAAGGAAGCAGAAATCAATTCAGCATTCAGAGACTTCCTCCTTCTGAGGTATTCAGTCAAGTGTCTAATTGTGACTCCTGTGTGGTCTTTCTAACTTGTACCCAATGCAACCCTTTAACTAAAACTTTAAAGGTGTCTGGGTTTAAGAACACTTGAGAATATGTCAATACAAAATTTTCAATTTCAAGTTGTCTTAAGGTATGGTGAAAAAGAACCAACAGAATATTTTTTTTTAATTTCCAGGAAATAAAGACTACATTTCAATAGTGACTACTTCTAGGAACGGAGCAGTGAAAGTCCATTCATTTCTGATGATCTCATCATTGCTTGAAGGTGAAAAGGTCTAACAACTCAAACAGAAGGAAGATCTTAATCTCATGTGATCATTATGGGCTATGTGTTCATGATATTAAAAAAAAAAAAAAAAAGACCAAATGACTTAGTTTGGTTTTTTTTTGCATTGAATTGTCTTTGTTCAGGCATTGTTATAGAAAATTTAAGGTTAACAGAAAGAAACCTTATGTGAAACCTTCAGAAGAAACCTTTATGAAACCCTTACATGAAATGAAGTTACTAAGGAAAGAACTGGATTTTAGTGCTGACATTCCCAGATTTACAATTCATTCTTTCATTGCAGAGTGACAAACGAACTTTGCTCACCTTCTTGTAATAACTTTAAAAATGGGACTGGTGAATATATTTACCAACCCTGCCATTTCTCAACATAATTACAGAATATATCCTGAATAGAAAAGTTGTTTATGACCTATGTTAAAAAAAACACAGCTGAAAGAGTAATACCTTCTCCTCCCCTTCCACCCTCTATTTCTCCACCCATTTGGTAGCCAGCAGGGATTTTTATTGTTTCTTCACATATCACAATTGTGTAATCTTTCTTAAACAACCTTAGCTTAAATGATTCCATTTAAATCATGTTTGATGTGCCATATGATATTTTTAAATGGCTTATGGTGAAGCAGTGAGCTCTCTTACAGACAGATGTTATGATGTTCTTAGTAATTTTTATGAATAGAATTCTATATATACAAACATTCAACGGTAGGTCTTCTCTTCTGAGATTGCAGCTAATCTGACAAGCAGCTCAACAAGATAAGCTGCTGTGAACAAAACTAGGACTATGTGTGGTCAAAACCAATTTACTTCAGCCATTCATCAATTACTTAAATTTAAGAATCTTAAAATTAATTTATCCTGAAATTTTACACAGTTAGCACATATAGTTTTTCATTTTCCAGGCGGAATAATAATCATAGAAATTGAAAAGACTACCAACCTTTATCTACATTTGAGGTAATATACTTAATAGTGAATAATCCACATTTAAAATGCTTGGCTTTGGTGTGATTTGCTTGGGAGAGATATGTTTATTTAGATAAAGGCTTTAGTTTGTTTTCTTTTTGACGCTCTAGGAGTTCAGACAAAATAATCAATCCACACTCAGCTTGAGCGAAGCAGCTATAAAATGTCCTCAGCTGAAACTCTTTCTAATCTCTTCCTAGGATCCTCTGGTAAGCTTCCACCCTCAACCTCAACTCTGGAACATTCCCTTTTGAGACCTACCACCCCTCCTCCCATAGCAAATGACACTTTTTAATGAATCTATCCCTTTGATCACCAGACTGTCTCTTAAAGGAGCTAAAGCCAATAGGCCTTAAGTTATGACCAGGATGATGCAACTGGATTATAAAGCAAAGAACTGTGCATGGTTTATGCATAGATCCATCCATGAAAGCCTGGCCACTCTTCAGGTGCCACGTCTACATGCAATTAGCCCATTAAAAGAAAGAGCTCTGTGGCTGCCTCCTAAGATAACAATATATGCATGGTGGTATTTGCCAGAAGCTACTGGTAAAACTGCCATCTTCTTGTCTTCTCCTGCCCTGAGGAGGCACCTTCAGGAACCTCAAGGACCTCAGGCTGCTGGAAACAGGCAGCATTACCCCTCATACACCTGCCCTTGCTTGGGGTGATGAGAACTGTAACCCTCTCTCTCCCTAGGCTACAGGTCCTCCATTTTCTGATTCTAGGTTTAGGGAGAATGAAGGATGCATTAAAGCTTGTTTTTCATTTGTAAATATATGAGTTCTCTGTTTAAAAGTTCATCAGTTAAAGTAAAATAACCTGCTTTTAGTTCCCCCTCAAACCAGGAAGGTAGATGTTAACAAAACTAAACCAGCTGATTTTTATTCTATGAACATCTTTATGTATCAAGTTTTCTACAACAGTTATATATTATTTCTTTGTTCTTGTTTAAGGATTGTTTTATTGTTAATATTTATAGCTCTAGTATTATTTTAATAAGGTCAGACTAAAGGAAAGTATTTTTTCTCTTATGTTTACATCCTTAAATACTTAAAAAATACCTTAAATATAATATAAAGATACTTAAAAGATACCTTTTACTCAAAATAACTTAGTTTAAAATCCTTACGTTGTATGAGTTATGTATATAATAGAGAAAAATTGGTCCAGCACCTGGAATTAAATCCAGAGAAACCAGGACACAAATTTATTCAAGTAGAATGTAACACACACTTTTACTGAAAACAAAAGTGAAATTGTTTAGGGTAAATAAATGGATTGTTCATTTTTTATAGTACTTACTCAGGTGTACCATTCTTATTCACTTAACCATTACTTCAGGTAGTACTTATTTACCATATGTCCTCCCAAAATCCTAACCTAAACCCTGTTATTTGGGGTAATTTAAGAAATTAAGTAATCAGATAAAAGCAAATTAAAAATGGAATTTTACTTTTTGTCAAACAAGTTGATCAGATTTTTAGAATTAGTGTGAGTAAAAATGTGGGGAAATGGATAAATTAACACAATTTTCTAAAATTTGACCATATTTATTTGACCATATATATTAATATTAAAAACAGTAGGCACTTTGATCCAACAACTCTCTTTTTGTTAAAGTCCATTTTTTTCTGAAAAAAAATTGCTCAAGTAAATAGAATTTGAGGATGTTCATTACATTAAGTACATAAGAGCAAAACATAAACAAAATTTTTAAAAAAGAATAATTACTTTAAATAATTAAAAGTGGACTAGAGTTATGGAGAATCTTTGTTTTTATATATTTCTCAAGATTAAAAAAATTAAAAATAATAAGGCAGAATTCGTTAGATATATAGGTCATAATTATAAATGGGTAAATTAAGAGCAAGTCTTTCTATACAATATCATACAGAACAACCACATGTCCATCTGCACAGTAATCCACAGGCTAGATATGCCTTAATTTGTTCAATTTTTCCTGCTTTGATGGATATCTTGATGATTTTCCATGTTCTAATTTAACTTATTTCATAGAAAAGGTGATACAAATGACTAATAAAAATTAAAATCCTGACTTCAGCAGTAATCAAACAGAACAAATTAAAACAAAATGTCATTTTTTAAACATGTCAAATTGGTGAAGATTTTCAAAATGACAGTCATTAAATCCTGGTTTATTCAGCGGGGTAGTCACTTACCTATACTATATGTAAGCATATATATGTTCTCTAGAAAGCAATTAGGTCATGTGTATCAATAATTTTGAAAGCATTTATTTTCTTCTACTCAGTAATGGTATATCAAGGATTCTCTAATAAAAAATGATAAAAATATAGACATATCTATTCATCTATTTGCCACCATTTCTTTAAACAGTGAATAGCTTGAATTGGATGATTAAAAATGAAACATTTATTCAATGGACTATTAAGTACCAGGATCAACAGGAATTGTCACTGCTCAAAACTAATTTCCAGAATAAATTGGATGCAAAACTCTATGTAAAAAATATATAAACATAATATAATAAAAACTGGCCTGAAAAGAATATACCAAATTTTCTAGTGGATGTAACTGGTGGGAGTAAAAAGTGATTTCTATGTTCTTCTTTGTGTTTGAATTTTTTTTTTTTTTTAAGTTTCTACTTCTAAAGTAAGAATAAAAAAAGAAAGAAAATGCATGCCTTGCTACAAAATTCATCATGCTTCTGCCCTTCATCTATAAAATAAAGTCCAAATTGGCTAGGCTCTTGTTGAAGCCCTTTTAATTTGATCCCGACTTATCAACCCAATCTTATTTCTAATGAGTACCCAACTCTACTACTCAGCTTTATCTCAGATGGTCATGAGGCATGTCATGTTCCCTCTAGGTTCCATCCAGGCTCATCTGATCAGGCCTAGAGCTTCTCTTCTTTCCTAACGTTTCTGATCAGGATTTCTGGATGTAACTATTTTAAGCCAACTTCAGCTACACATGATGCTCAAAGCCACGTCTGGTAATCATACAAAATCACGTTAGACCCTGATTCCAATTAACTCAGCACAGTAATTCAAAAGGAAACCACTTTTGAAAGCAAGATTCCCGTCAATATTTGTTAATATTGATCATAACAACAACTGTGATCATAACATTTATTGAGAATTTTCTATTTACAAGGAGTCTCTGTGCCAACTCCATTTATCTCATTTAATGCTCAGAAAAACCCTCCATTTCTCAGATGAAAAAACTGAACCTCAATTAGGTTATGCATTTTTCCCTAGGAGACATAGCTATAGTGCGGATCTGAGATTCAAATCTAGCTCTGTCTGAGATCAATATACTCTACACTACCAACTTGCTAATGGAAAATCACTAGAAATCACTTTGCATATGATATATTTTTAGTGATTAATTGCATACCCATGTAGCTTAGTTAAAATGATGTGTGGAGCTACAAAGTTTTCTTTTACATATAAAAACAGATACAAAAACAATAAAATTTTCCACTGAATTTCATTATATTCTAATATATTTACCTGTATAGGACCAGCCAATCTCTTCAACAAGTTTTCTCTGTTGTCTGTAGTATCCATAAGCCCAATCTACAACCAAGAAAAACCAATTGATCAATGCATAGAAAAATATATGTGTGCAAATTTAAAAAAATATAAGATGCCCAAAGCATCATTCATACCATAAATGGTCCTTGATTACTCTCTTCTATGTCACCTTCCCAATGTCTCCTCCCAATTCCAACTGCCACCATTATAGACTCCACTGTCCATGCTCTGGTAATTAGTGTGAGTTTTAGCAGGGCACATTTAAAAACTGCTAAAGTTCGGACAGAGACGAAGAAAATATTCTGTGAAAAGCAGGAGCAACCCAGAGGGTTTCATTCCAAAGTGAGACTGGGGTCAGAAAGGACAGCTTGTCCTATCTTCGGACTTTTCTTACCATTCCCTAAGTTGAATACTTGAAATCCTATAGATTAGAGATACTTTTAAGGTTACAACCCAAGTTTTATCTGTAAATGCTTCTAGGAGACCCAGAGGTTACCACGTTTTCAAAATTTACTTCCCTACAATGCAAAACAAAATTAGCTGCCTTGAAGAAATGGAAATTTAAATGTGTGTGTGTATGTTGGCGGTGTAGGTGAATTTGTGTCTTGGAGGAACAGAGATGCCTGATGCCTGATGAGGTAATACAGTGGGAAGCCTGGAGTACCATAAAAGCAGTGGATGCCTCATGACCTAGAGATAGAGGCTCTACATCTTGAACATGGGACAAGGGGTACAGAAAAGAAAATGGATGGAAGGCAAAGTCTCACTCCACACAATTCAAAATTTTGGCTGGGGTCATTCCTGTACCCAAGAAGCAGGTATGTTATGATTCGTCCTCCTCCTTCCCGTGCCATCGTGCTATTGTCCCCTTTATCCCAGCCTGTGTTAACCCTCGTACCCCATTTCAGCTACACTGTGGGCAAAATAAATCTTTGTGAACTAGGTTTGGAACCTGATCAGTGTTGCCAAAACTATTTCTGCAGAAAAGGCTACAGGAGTTCCCTGGTGGCCTAGTGGTTAGAAATCCCGGCTTTCACTGCTGTGGCCCGAGTTCAGTCCCTGCTTGGGAACTGAGATCCTGCAAGCTGCATGACGTGGCCAAAAAAAAAAGAAAAAAGAAAGAGAAGAAAAGGCTACAAATAGCTAGTTTACAAATGAGCGTGTGGAACATTACTTATTCATAAATTGGGGTTCTGTCAATATAGCTCTCATTTGAATGTGAGGATTTATTTATACCATACCATACCATATACATATATACATATTATATAGATAGATAGATAGATAGATCTTTCTCATCAGCTGGGAAGACAGACTCTATTTCCTCTTATTCCCTCTACACAGGTGTGTTTTTCTTTATTGACAGCTCCCAATTTCAAGGAGGCAAATACCTCAAGGACATTTCAGAAATTATTTTTCTCTCCCATGTTATATACAATCTGATTAGTAGAACATGGTAATACACACTAAAATATTTTATAAAAACTTAAAAGCAGGCCAGCTTCCAGAAATACACATTCTGAATCCACAGATTATTCAAAATCAAAACCTAGCTTGGAGAAAACAAAAAAAATTGTTTTAAAAATTTCATTACCCATAAATATAGGTAAATATTCTTCTACTGGCCGTGGAGCACATTTCAACAAATATTTGTTTTTATAATAGCTTTACTGAAATGTGATTTACACATCTTACAATTCACCCATGAAATTTAATGGCATTTAGTATATTCACAGAGTTGTGCAATCATCACTACAAACAATTTTAGAACATCTTCATTATCCCAAAAAGAAACCCCATACCCTTTAGCTGCCACCCCCTACCTCATCTCTACCTTCACTAAACTACTTTATAGATTTGGATATTCTAGATATTTTTAAAAACAGGATCACACGATACATGGCCTTTTGTGACTGGCTTCTTTAACTTTGCATAATTAACCTTTCCATGTTGTAGGCTGTATCAGTACTTCATTCCTTTTTATTGTCTAATAGTACTCTATTGTACGGTGACCAAGATGGCCTTAAAGTTCCCCTCAGCTTGACTAAACTTTAGACAGACTACTTCCTAGCTCTAGGCTCTTGACCTCCCTTTTCTTCCAGCATTCAGTTTAGAAAACTTATAAATTTTCTCTCTATTCCTTTAAGATGTAAATCTTTTTTATTAGCCACATGCCAATTTTACAACTAGGACTGTACTTCTCAAGAATATGGGAATTGTCTCTCTGAAATGTAACCATTGAAGGAAATAAGCACCCTTATCTCCCATTTTCTGTGGGAGGGTAGGAGCCTAACTTCCAGAGAGGCGTCTTGCTCCAAGTTGCAAAAACTACCTCCTGTCATAATGATATGAGCTTATTTTTCCTTTGAATAGAGACAATTAGCAAATGCAGATGGCCTATGACTTCCTCTCATGTCCTGCATTACTTTTACACCGGGGCTCAACCTAGCTCGTAAAAAACCTTACCCCCTCTGCCTCATCAGAGTTGAGCTCAGACTTGATTCTGCCTTCTCTCCCCTATTGCAATAGCCATGGAGAAAGTTTTCCTTGCCTGTTTAATTTTGTATGCTGTAATTTTTGTTTTGACGCTGGCTATGCCACATTTCTTTTAACCATTCATCAACTGAGGGATAGTTGGGTTGTATCCTCTTTGGGGCTATCATGAATAATGCTGCTTTGAATATTCATGCATATATTTGCTTTTCTACTTAAAAAATAATCATTAGGTTCATAATTTATTTTTTAAATAGAGTTGTACCATAAAATGCTAGTCATTCATAATTTATTTTTTAAATAGAGTTGTACCATAAAATGGTAGTCATTTAAGGTTAAATTCTGGGGACAAGTGTTTTTTCATGATCCAGGAATATATACAATTAGGGCCTCAAAGGTCATTTGATCCAGACTTTAACAGACTACAAAAAAACAATTCTTGTTTTAGAGATAAGGTAATTTTTCCCAAGGAAATGTAAGTGGTTTGTACAGGCAGAAAGTGACAAAAACGGAATCAATAATCCATGGCTTCTGCCTCGTACTCACTAAGTCTTCCACAATATCAAGGATTCCTAACAATCCTGAGCTATTGGTTACTCTCTTAAGTGCTCTGCCTGAGTAGGAACCTCTTCAAGAGAAACAAAATAAAACAAAACAATACACTGGGGTTGAACTTTACCAGCAGGAATTACTTAGACAAATAAATTAGAGCGAATTGGGACTTCCCTGGGGTCTAGTGATTAAGATTTCGCCTTCCAATGCAGGGGGTGAGGGTTCGATCTCTGGTCGGAGAGCTAATATCCCACATGCCATGGGGCCAAAAAAACCAAAACATAAGAAAAACGGAAGGAATAGTGTAACAAATTCAACACAGATTTTTTAAATGGTCCACATCAAAAAAAAAAAAAATTATAGAGAATTGACTGTATACCTAATCTGACCTGACCATCAGTTGGAATTTTCCTCTGAAACTTTGCACTGACCACAGGGAAAAGATTTTTTGTCATCTTTTATGTTTTGAATATAAATATTTTTAAAATGTAAAGACATTTTTGTCACATAAGTGCATTTTGATGATTTCAGAAGATCAAATACCACACAAAACTTACATTGAACAAGTATTCTGTTGAAACAGATAAAACAGTAAGCTCTTGTTTTAATGATTCAGGCTAAAGGATGACAGCAAAGTATCAGCAGATTTAGCTCTCCTTGTAGGGCTTTATTGTTACACAATCAGCATTTGTGCTTGGTTTTTAATTACTTACGTTAAGAAAGCTTTTTTCAATACAAGATTCCCAGGTGTTGGTAGCTCTCTTCAGTTCCTTTTTGTATTGTTCCCTTAATTATTACTTCAAATAATCCGTTACACATTCATATGCTAATTTCATAGTCCTTGGGCGTGAGAGAGTACCCCACTTTTAAAATTCTACTTAGAGATCTGATAGATGAGATGTGATAGCTCCAATGAACAAGAAAAAAAGAATCTAGGTTCGCTTTTTTTGTTGCATTATATACTTTGAAAACCAGTAAATCCTATATAAAGTAGAATCTATCAAAGTGCTTACACATTTTAAAATCAATTAAAATAATGAAATATAGAATTTTTTTGTTTCTGTGTATTTTAGTTTCTTTAGTTTTTATATTTTGTTTCTCTCTGTTCAAAAGTATCTTCCAGGTCTGCTTTGGTGTGAGTGTTTTGTAGGGATAAAACTAAGAAATAAATTTCAGGAATGAATTGTACACATGATACACAATAAGAACATATACATCAGTATACCTTTTTAAAAGGTAACTCTAAAATTTGTCCTGAAAAATTATTCTTCATGAAGTGGCTACCAAAGTTGAGAGAAATTTGGTTTATACTATTTTAGGTAACCTTAAATGTCTCTGTTTCAATCTATTCCATCCTGTACTTACCTTGAGCACCTACTTATTTGCAAACATGTATATGCCACATATTCCTTTATTTTTCTTTACACTCAAATGGAAACCAAAGTTTTGATAACTACCACATGGATGATGTAGATAAATTTAGCATTTTTTGCTCATGCTTTTTAAACCAAAAAAAAAAAAATCATGTTGCTCATTTTCCACTAAAAATATCATTATAAATATTTTGAATTATACAAATGCCTCTGATTTTGCCCTAAATGCCTAAAGAAAGTCTCTGCTTTATGTTGATCAACAATTCATCACCTGTATTCTACCATATAATCTAGCAGCAGTGCTCTGACAAAATACACACACACACACACACACACACACACACACACATATTTTAATGCTATTAAGAGGCCAAATATATGACAGAGAAGAAATAGAGTGGTCCTCAGAAAAAGAAACTTCAGGTAGAAAATAGCCACAGTTATAAATTTGAAGACTGGGATCCTAAAACTAGATTTCTCAAAGTAGACTTTTCCAAGATAAATGATACTTGCATATTTCACATCCTTTAAAAATATCACTAAGGAAATTCAGAGGAGGGGAAAAGGAAGTCAGTTGATGGAAGAAATCTGGAAAGGCAGAGAAGAAGGAATAGAATTATAGATGAATCTTTAAAGTCTTTGAGTATAGACTTTGATTGAGGGAAGACTTGGGGAGAAGGTCTAAAATGTCTCAGGTAGAGGAAGGGCATTGGGCAAATCATGGAACCAAAGAATTGGGAAGCCAGTTGGGCTCTCCTATAGGGTCTGTGTAGGTCACTAGGGATTTACTAGGGACTTGGTTATGGCTCTCCATGATACAAGGGTCACATCAATTTTCACTTTTTGTTTTCATCCTATTCTCTCCTCTTATCTAGATTTCTTTTAAAAGCGGAAAAGAGATAATCTGCTGAGCTGACTGAAAAATTGTTGAATACATTTTGTATACTGAGCATATAAAGAAAAATAGTAAATAAATAAACCCACAAACAAACAAATATTTCTAATTGAAGTGAAAGAGGTGGCGGGGAGTGAGAGAAGAAAGGTAAGTGGCTGGTGACCACTTAGAGAAGAACCTGGAAAACCCTGGAAACAGACTAGTATTATCAGAGTGATTATTACCATCCCCTAAATCATTTGGCAGTCAGACATGCATAAGGCTGAAGTGGCAGTGATAAAAAAGGTTGATGGTTACAGTAGTCATAACTATCAATTACTGAAAACAAAATAATAGCAGTCCCCTCTCAGAGAAGAAAAAAATAAAATCAGAAATGAGTTCCTTTAAGGAGAGAATCAGCTTTTGATTAATGAACACCTGTGAACACATCATCTGGCTACAAAAGTCCTTTATTTCTTCAGATACTCTATTGTAAATATCTTTGTTTGATAAGAAAGCTGAGTTTATGACCCAAGTGATCTAAACCAAAACCTTGATTAGCCAACTGAGGCAAACTTTCCAAGTAAAATGAAATCTGCCCATGAGTATAGTATAGAGTCTATCATATCATAATATCATACATGGCAGGTTTTATCTGTGCATTTTCCTGTCATTCAGTGTTTGCTGTCAAATTGTGTTAGCACATACCCTATCTTTACCTATCTGGAATATAAACTTGTATCCAGTATATATGCAAAGACATTTGTGAAACATAATTTAGTTAATTATGGTAATTCAGATAATAGGCTTGTTTAGGATATATTTATAGTTCAAACACTGTACTTACTGTTAATCACTTCAGATGTAACTTTAAAAAACACACATATATTATTTTCCCCCAAACCATTTGTCTTCCAATTTCAACTGCTTTCCAGGGTTAGAAAAAAAGAATACCATTAGTTTTCTCCTCTCTGCAGAGGTTTAAAAATGCAAGTACTTTTTACAATTTCAAAACTTAAATTGCAACTTATCACCAAATAGGAGGGCACATGAATTCATACAGTTAAAGATAGGAATTCTGGAAAAATGAGTTATTAGAGTACAGGTGACCTCTTTATTTAATGATAAGGTTAAAGAGATGAAAAAGTAGATCCTTGAGGCACTATACTAAAAAAAATCGAATGGTAAAACTGTAAAAGGAGATGGAAAGATTGAACATAATGGATAAGGTAAAGAACAGAGGGAGCCATTTCTTTCATATGCTTGTTTTGGAGGTCAGACATCCAATGAAATACATATTTCTCATAGGACTTAGGGAAGAGTTTGGAGGTGAGCAATTAGATCTTATTGTTCCTTAGACACTGAGGACTGTGTATGCTTTCCCAGAGAGAGTTTGTACCTTGGCAATATGTCTACCAAATCTATTCAATGAAAGCTCAAAATATTCACAGGCTTGTCTTGGAAAGTCACCAGAGTATTTTCTTACACTTAGATAAACGCGTTTAATCTAATGTGAATAAAGTTGAGGTATTTACTGTTGAAAACATATTCATAATTTTATCTTTACCACATAAGTAATAATACCTGTTTCAGATAGCTTAAAAAAATAAAGATAAGAAAAATAATTTTAAAAATCACCTATAATCCCATCTCCTACAGAAACTAGTATTTACAATTTCGTGCATGTATGTTTTTCTAGGCATTATACTATGCAATATAATAATTTTATACTTTACATTAATTGAATTACACTATTTCATTATTTGGTGACTTGCTTTTTCTACATAATAATAAATCACTTCCCAAGTAATAAATATGGTTTTATAGCACCATAATAGTTCACCTGAAGCATTCTTCTACTTTATGGATATTAAAATAAAAAGTTGTTTTAGCTTTGGAAAATTTATTCCTTGGGCTTAAATGACATGAGTGATGAAATTAAGCTACTTTGAACTATCTGTATAAAATAAAATCTGTAGGAAATTAACTGTCACTTTTTCTCCCCTGTCAATCTTCTTCTACAACACCAAGAAAACACTAAAATGGAAGAAACTCATTGTTAGTGTACAGTGCTACAAACATTATAGCTACCTTGTTTCCATAACAGTGAATTTATTCTGCCTTAAGAGAAAAACTCAATTGTTGATGGAACAGTGATAATGGGAGCAGAGATAGAAATAACATGTGTAAAAATAACTAATAGAAGAAGCTAAAAATAATATTAAAAGTGGGAAAAGAACCAAATCTGTATAAGAAAAGCATATGAAAGTGGGAAGAAAGCATGGAATTCATCAAATTACAAAATATAATGTGTTTATTATACTTGTGTTATGTATTATTATTATGCCATTATATACTTTCATATTATTATCTGTACAATAATAATGTGTTATTATTCAACAATCTAAATAATGGTTCTGTTGTGAAGTCTTATGCCCGTGCGCTCTTACTGAAATCAGGTGTAGAGCAAGAACGCCTGCTATGTTGCCTTAGGATTAGGATTGGTCGGGAAATTCTGGACAATTGACATCTTAAAATAGCCAAGTAGAGAATACAATGGGATTCCATTCACATCTACCATGGAAAGCATAAAACACCAAAAATTGCATAAAGAGATGAACTATTATTAATATAAAAAATGTGAATAAATTAAGAGACCTACTACATTGTTAAATGGGAACATTGAATTTGGGTAAATTATCAGCTGTTTCCATATTAATAAACAGTTCAGGTCTCAATGGGGTATTTTTAACTGACAAATTATTCTAAAGTTCATTTAGAAATATAAAGGGAAAATAATAATTGATAAGAAAAAGGGAGAAATAATGGGGGCTTGGTTAACCAGTTACTAAAAGATAAATTGACAGGCTGATCAATCGAACAAAGCATATGGCACTAAAATTGGACTCAGTATAGATACAAGTTTAATTCATGACAAAGAAACATCAGATAAGAAAAGTATGAAAGTTCAACCCATATTGGGAACACTGGCTTTTTGGAAAAAGAAGTTAAATCACACTTCACACATAGACCAAAATACATTTCAAGTGGATTAAAGAATGATTTAAAAAGGTTATATAAAAACTATAAAAAAAAGTGAGTGAATATTTAATTTATTATAAGATGGGGAAGGCCTTTCTATGCAGGAAAAAATAAATCATAAAGAAATAGTCACAGTTTTGATTATATAACATTCAAAACTTGCACAGAAAAATGTTTAGTGAAATGCAAATTACAAATATTAAGCTATTGGTAACTGCTAAAACACATTGAACAAATATAATGATATATTTCAAACATATAGAATTCTTACAAATCAATAAAGGCAAATATATGAACAGAGAAGTTTTTAAAATGCAAAAATAATAAAGCTATAAAGAACTATTAGACTTCAGTAGGTATAAAAGAAACAGAAATTAAAATAACACCGAGATATCATTTTTCCAGCTAAAAAATTGTCAAAGGTATATTATTTTAATTTTTTAAATATTCAATGATGCCCAAAATATCTTAAGATATTCTTTTATGTACAGGTGGAAGTATGAACTAGTATAAACTTCACGGAAAGTAAGCTGGCAAGAGTTAACAAGATTCTTAAAATACTTCATATTCTTTGAGACAGTAATTCCATTCCAAGGAATATATTTTCAAAGATTAACAGAGATGAGAACAAAGTGCCATGTACCAAGATGTTTACAGCACTGAAACTAACAGTGAACAATTGGAAAATATGTTAATGTTCAAAAAGTGGGGGAAATTTAAATGTTCATAATGTGAAATGATGTGAATCCATTAAAATTAAGTTTCAAAAAAATTTATTGATGTGAAGAAATGTACATGGTATAAAACATTATCAAGTTATGATGCAATTTTGAGAATATCACATAATATCCAGAAATGTAAATTTCCTCATGTGTTGCCATTGGGAGTGATTTTTACTTTTTTATATGTTCTTATGCTTTCCATGTATTTTATGAGTTTGTATGAGTGAATATTTTAAAAATTTAAAGTGTATATGCACTTCTGAAACAGTATCTCTGATTCTACAGCCAAATAGGTTAGAGACAAATATATAACTATGCTTTGAAGACTGGGTAAAAAAAAGGCTTGAAACCCATTTTTCACTGCTTATTTTGGATTTTACAGTAAAATCTTCTCCTTACTCACAAGAGCCTGCATGCATTAGCTAGTGTTAACCTCATGTTTAAGTTAAGTTTAGGAAATCATAGCCAAGTCTACACATGGCAAGCAATCTGAGCACTTCAGCTACCAAGAAAACTAAAAACAAGAGCCATAGCAAAATAGCAATGCAGTAACTCACAGATCATCTTATTGGCCATAATGATCACGTTGACTGGATCATTTATTTTTGGGTAGACCTTGAAACAGCCTTATTTTAATTTGTGTCTTACTTCTAATAATACCTTTCGCTTAGATTAAATTATGTCCAAACATAAGAATCTATCCATTAAGTGGGAAAATCTGGCAACTTGGAGATGGCAACCTCTTCAGAAATAGGTGTGGATCTTATGTTAAAACTGCTGCCAGTGTGTTGACTGATTCACCATGTAGTTATGTCTGGGCAAGGCAGAAAGATTTTCTTGACTTCTTTCCAGAATATTGACTAAAAATTCATTTTTGTCATGTTTTTCATTTTTTACTTTTTCCTAGAAAAATGGAAAGCTTTTATTCATGAGAAGCATATTCATTACAATAAAAGACAAATACTTTCAATGGATTTTTAATGATTGAAAATATTTTTGATATTTAAAATATTTTTGATATTATAATGATTTAAAATATTTTTGTCAATATATTTTATAAACTTAGTAAGTCACATTAAGTCTGCTTAGGCTTGGGCAATATTTCAAAAAGAAACCACAGTGAGCACACTGTAGACCTACCTAATTTAAACTATAAACATATATCAATATTTTGTGCCTCTTTTCACTAATTCTTAGGGTTAGAAATATAGGCTTTCCCTTTGAGTCCTGACCTTGGAAGAGTCACATGTCTTTGCTTGTATTTCTACAATTGTAAAATAGAAAAAGGTATCTCCTGTTTATTAACAAGGATGCTACAACAAAAGATATGGCATATATTAAACCATTTTGAGTTCTTTGTAAAAAATGTGTTTTCAACTCACATCATTTCCTGAATTTATTTTTCAAGTATTTAGTTTTTCCTTTCAATAGTGAAGCAAAAAAAAAAAAAAAAAAAAAAAGTGATATATCATGAGCACAGCATGATAGCATGTGCTTGTTCAGTCACAAAATTATTCATTTGTTTACTGTTGCTGTTTGATTTTTAGCCTAAAGTATTCTTTAGTCTTAAAGATAAGTATGGACACAGTGCAGATGGAAAATACAAAACCCTGTATTCAAATGTTGAACTGAGTCCCACAAGAACAATGTGAACACTGAAAAACATAATATTTACTTTTAATTAAACTTAAAGGGGCTATCCTTATCTAATTTCCTAGCTATATTCCAAAATGAATATATTTTAAAAAGCAGGATTTTTAGAACATTCATGCTTTCTTTGTTTCAGAAGGACTTACGGGGGTTTAAGATCATTATTTATGTAAAAGTTCGCATTGTTTACATTTTAAAGAAGTTCCTCATTTTAGAGCCGCTTTCCCCACTAGCAGTTTTAAAGAATTAAATGCTTTGATGACATCCTTAATTAGTTGGCTTTCAATTGTTAACAAGCACCTACCAATATTAGTCACTGATTTTGCTCTTAATTGTATAAAAATGATGACATCTATTGTTTTATTGGTACAGATGTTTCATTGCCACCGGGCTACCAAGAGATAATTATCATTCATCATCTTATCTTGCTCTGTTATAAAATGTATTTGAAGTAAGTGGAAACTGCTCAAACCTTATTGGCTCAATTGATTGGAACAGTACAGTCCATCTGGCTAGCAGAATCGTTTGATTTGATTTCTTCTGCCTGATACTTTTATGCATCCCGCCTCCCCAGCTCTATTCCCCCCACAATGCCTCTACTCTTTGCAAAGCACCCCAGTTGTACTCTCTTATCTTTCTACTGTAGATGTATACATTCTCCATGGAACTTGGTGGCTCCGTAATGCTCATTCTGTGAACCCACATCAGTTCAATCATCAATCACAACACACTTATCTTCAAGTCTTGCGTTGGTGTCTGATCCTGACCAAAGACAGCAGTGGGTCTTACTGGCCCACTGTTGCAAAAGTTTTTCCTAACTTCTGCCTGAAACTTGAAAGCTCTCTGCAGTGGCAGATGCTCAAAGATGCTCATTTAGGTTGCCTAGATAAGCCAGGTTTATTGCACTCAGAGGAAGAGTACCTAAAAAGCATTCCTGTTCAGTACATAATTAATAGCCTTAGAGAACAGTGCTCATTAGTTACTTTTTACACACAATCACAAACGGTTGGCCAGGGGTTGGATATATTTATTTTGGAATAGTTAACTCAGTTGGAACAAATATGTTTTCTCTCCAGGTTTATCGTTCTGTTTGCGAGGATGTCAAGAGACTGAACAAGGTAATGCAGTGTTTTCAACCTGGATTGCAACCAGGATTCTGCTGGCATTTTCCCCTTGAGTTACTGGGCCACTGGGACACCTCAAGATAATTAACATATTCCTGCAGTGTCTAATATGACAGTGGTGATGGTTAAATGCAAAAGAGCACCTTACAGCAGACCAAGGGTAGCATCTTTGAAACTCAAGGGAAAAGAAAAGGTGTTTTTTTATGAAAGGATTTAGGCCTTGCGCTTTATATATAATATATCATGAAGACATAAGATATTGAGATAGAACTTATGTTTTCTTTAATATCTTTTTAAACGTCTAAGTGACTTCACACTTTTCTGAAGTTTATGCTTTTCCCACTGATTTCATTAATGGCAAATATTTTTGGTGGAAAATGTTTAACTGATAATCTATCATACGTCTAGCCAAAACCATGTTGATTTAACCTTGGAAATACAATCTCATAATACCCATTTGGTGCTCAAATAAATGCTATTTTATTGATGTTTTGAGTTCTACAATAAAAGAACAAAGGAGTGACTGAACAGATCTATGATTAAAAGAAATGCTAAAATCAGCCCTCCAAGTATACTCTTAAATATAAAAATAGTGAACTTTAGATTAAAAATAATGCTCTTCTCTTTTCCCATATTTATTCTTTAAATGGTCATACTGACTGAACAGAGATTACAGGACGAAAAGGCAAGGGCTAGATGCTTAGAGATGTTATGTCTTTATATTTAGCACTAAGATCTCACTAAAAGAGTTCATATTCATGTTATATGGTTTACAGCTACTTGCCTCCTACAGTGGCTCAACTTCTCCAGTCAAGGGTGCTGCTCACAAAAAAAGGAAAGCTAATTTTGATTTGTGATACTTTGAAAGGCTGTGTATCATAATGGGAAGAGACTGGAACTAGAGACGGAGATGACGGAGACAGAAGAGCTAGGAATGTAAATCCTGGCTTTTAAACTTCCAGTTGTAGACCTTTAGGAGACTCCTTTGCCCCCTCAGAGCCTCAGTTCCTCTATTTGAAAAATAAGTCCCTCCTATACTGGTGAGGGGATTTGGGGTCCAATGAATTAATTCATTTGAATGTGTTTATAAACACAAGCAATTATGCTTTCATCTGGGAAGAAAACTGAAGCTGATTTACACATTCTTTTATAGAATGAACAGTGGTTATTTAATGCATTGTGTAGGACAGGAACTTTCTCTATCCATTCTGTTATGTTCCATGTGAGACATTACCCAATTAACATTGCTTAAAATGCCTGTTGGATTGCTTACTAGCTCTCTGGGCGAGTCAATGCTTCTTTCTAAGTTTCAATTCCCATATCTACAGAGTGGGTATAACAATCACTATCAACACATGCTTAGGATAAAGCACACATAGCTATTAGTCTATAAATATATATATCACATTTAGAGTTTCATCCTGCTATTGTTTTTTTTCAAACTTCAGCAATTTCACTGATTCTTTATCTTCTTTGCAAAACAACAAACTTAATTTGCCAACAAATGGGGAGTGGCAAGTCATTTTACATGAAGATCTTTTCAGAAATACATCCACTGAATTTCAATACAAGGAGAAGTACACATTTTCTACCTATATTTTATAGTCAGTTTTACTCAATAACATACTTAATCTAATTGAAAAGATCCAGAGGAGAACTAGGCTATCAATAATATACAAATTTTAATTTAATTTAACTGAAATTGATTCATTTAAAAAGCTGAATAGCTACAGAAATAGCTTCAAAGCCAATGAGTACATAGAATTCCCTTATATTACATTAGCAATATCCAAAGTTCAGATTTTGGCATCTTCAACATACGTGAAACTATCATGAATCCAGATGAAAGTAAGTCACAAAAACTATGTCACAGTAATGGACCTAATATAGACAACTGGGTCTAATGTAAAGAAGAAAATCTGAGGCAAGAAATTCAAATACCATCAAAAAGTTTCAGTAGATAGTTGAGGAAGTTGACCAAACCACCGTTAAAAATCAGAAAGACAACCTCAAAAATAGTAATGACTTATTAATGATGTGAAAAATGGCTCTCATTCTTCAATAGTGTTTTAAAAAATTATTTCCGATAAGAATACTGATATAACATTTAAAAAGCTAAATTATATGAAAAATATTTTCAGTAAGGTAGAAAAACCCATTTATATTTTTTAGATTTCATCAAAATACTGGGGAGATTTTAAAATAAATAATTTGTGCTTCAAAGGATGTATTTTAGTTACTTGAAGAATTCAGTTCTGCGGAATGCCCTTGCATCACAATGGTGCCAAATGGAATGTTCGAGTAGAATTCATTTAACAGTCAGTGGCTTCACATTAAACTCCATGCACTAGGGATGCACAATGTAAAACAGGGCCTCTTCAGGGAGGTCACAAACTAGAAGCATAATGCCTCAAGTGCTTTAACATGTCATTCAAGGTCACTGGCAAGCTAAGAAAATACTAACTACTGAAATACACATTATTTTAAACTACCTTTTTTTTAACCCCAGGAAAAATATCTTACAGAAACTGACAACCCTTTTAATTTTAACTGATATCTATGTACCTCCAACTAACTGAGATGTTTTGCTTCATGTAATCTTTAAATGAAAGAAATGTTTCTTGTGAGGGTAGAATTCCCAGAATCCTCTCTGGTGTCAGAGTGAGGAGCATTGCTAGACTTTTCCCAAGAAGATCCCAGCTAGAACCTTAAGGCTCTGCACTCACTTTCTACCTGAACACCCCTAGGCAGTACAGTAGCTGGGGGACGCACTGTTCCCCCCTGAGCAGGGATAGCCTGCTGATTTGGGGTGGTGTTCCATGCCCGGGGAGTAGGTGGTAATGCCATGCCCTGCCATGGCTTTCCCATCTCACACAGAGCCCCTGTCAGTCAGCAAGAGCATGCGTGCAGTATATTGAGATGCCCTAGTGAGCCTTGCTCATCTATCGCTCCTCAGAGGGAGAAAGCCCACCCCCATTTCCCTGGCACGTCCAACAAGAATTAATGTAGTTTAATCAGCCTCTTGTACAATGCCATCCTTAATTCCCAGTCCACCACATTATTTACGGGAAACCTAGCAGTGCTTTTGGATGTAACCAGAAAACCCTGGAACGTTTTCATCTGTAAAACCAGCCTGGCACATGAGTGAATAAATGAATGAAAGATATAAACCTCATACTGTGTTCCGCTCCATACTCAGGAGAGGTATAGCAAGTATCCACTAAAAACTCTTCAAGAAGAAAAAGCACTGAGGATTTTATTACATGGTCTTCAACAATCTTTTATGTTCTGATTTTAATCGTATTTTTCATTTTGTTCTTTAAAATACCAGTGACCACTAAGGACATTTCAGAAAAAAAAGATTAATAGATGATTTACGATTTTAATGAACTTGATTCTTCGCATTCAAGGCACATCTTGAGGATTTTTCACAAAAACAATTGATCCTTTTCATGGCTTAATGCCACTGTAACTTCCTGCACACAGCCAGCAGATTGCCATGGACACACATTTGATGCCTTTCACACTCTCTAGTCGCCAGGAGTTTACATTTGGGTACAAGAAGAGCGAGCAGTGGGATATTTTCTATGCATGAAGCTTACTTAGGACCTGAAACAATATGCACTTCTTATGTAAGTGATGATACAAATCACTACCAGAAATTTATAGTATGCTAAAAAATTTTCTACACAAATAAAAAAAGTCATGCTTTAAAAATTCAGATAACATCAAGCAACCACAAACCGATGATTTAAGACAGTGGTAAACACATATGCTTTCACAGAGGTGTAACAAACCACAGCTAAGAAAAGCAATGCCAGGTTTTTGCTTCTCTGGAAATAGGTGCCGTATATAGAGGTAAAGAGGATAAGTATGCAATTTAAAAAATATAGTCAGTGGAGTTGGATAATTCCAGGCAACAGTTCCAGTTTTCCCCAGAAACTAAGTTGGATTATTTTTGCCTGAACTTTATGAATGATTTCCTGAATTGTTTATTTAATCTGTCTGTGTAAGTACATTAGGAATTCTTTTGGTTAAATATTAAATAATTTGAAATTCCTCTCAATCTTATTCTATTGTACTGACAGTACTCAATTAAAAAGAAATGAGAGAAAACTTTCTCCCATATCAGTCGTCTAAGATAAGAGAATCGTCCCAATCTCTTTGTAAGCAACCCCAAGGTAAACTTTCATTTTACACACTATCGGTTGGTTGGTTTATGATATTTATAAAATTAGCACAGGTTAAATGTAGCATCATTTTATCATCATTTTATCAAATACATACTTGCTAAATAAACGAATTAATTCAAAGATTGTAAACATGAAATGTAAAAACATCTAGAGATATGCCAAATTTGGGGTACCACATAAGAGCTGAGCAGATGAATATCGGACACACCTGTCACCCACTAGAGGCACCACAGCACGAAGGGTGGGAAGCCCCGCCCTGCCACCCTCCAGCAACTCCCTCCCCAGAGCCTTTGCTCAGCATTTCCCTGCCTGGATATCTCTCCTCATTCCCTTCTCTGCCTCCTTACCACGCTCAGTCCTTCTCATCCTTCATGTGATATCCTAACACCACTTCTTCAAAGAAGTCCTTTCCATTATGACTCTTACATATTCTTTCTCACAAGTATAACTGAGTATTAAGTTGTGTAATAATTTTTTGATATTTGTTTACTACGTGAGGCTCCGAACTCCTTGAGAATTGGAAATGTGTCTATCTTGTTCTGCTGTGTACTCAGCACTAACCTAGGCACACCGTAGGTATTCAATGAATATTCACTGAGTGAATAAACTACAAATTTAGGATTTAAAATCTCAGAGGACTCTTCCCTGCCACGTTCAATTTATTTATCCTTCTCTGGTAATCAACATTTTCCAGACCGGTGATTGTGCTAAATCTCTGCATTTATTGTTAGGAGCTGACTCAACATTCTGCCACTGCCGAGAAAACAGAAGCCACTGCACAGGAAGATTTGCAAGTCCCCTCCGCTCCACCTTTTAATCACCTTTTATCTTCACTCATAGACCTCTTTCAACCCTTGTGTCTCATACAGAAAGTGTTTCCACATGTTCCGCTCCTCTGACCTCCTCCAGGATTTCTTGGGGTTCAATTTCTCTCTCTACACTGGATTGCGTTCTTAGGCTCTTGCAACTCACTCAAGCCTGCTAATCTAAAACTTCCCCTTTCTTTGACCCATCTTTACCAAATGCACTAAGCATTTCTGCATCCATACATTCTTCTACGTATGGCAGCTGTCATTCTCCTTCAGTGAATATAGGCTTGTCTGACTCCCTTCTGTCCGGGGTTCATTTTATCTTCATTTTTATTTTTTATTCTTTTTTAACATCTTTATTGGAGTGTAATTCCTTTACAATGGTGTGTTAGTTTCTGCTTTATAACAAAGTGAATCAGCTATACATATACATATATCTCCATATCTCCTCCCTCTTGCGTCTCCCTCCCACCCCTCTAGGTGGTCACAAGGCACCAAGCTGCTCTCCCTGTGCTATGTGGCTGCTTCCCACTAGCTATCTATCTTACATTTGGTAGTGTGTATATGTCCATGCCACTCTCTCACTTCGTACCAGCTTACCCTTCCCCCTCCCCGTGTCCTCAAGTCCATTCTCTATGTCTGCGTCTTTGATCCTGCCCTGCCCCAAGGTTCTTCAGAACCATTTTTTTTTTTTTTTAGATTCCATATATATGTGTTAGCATATAGTATTTGTTTTTCTCTTTCTGACTTACTTCACTCTGTATGACAGTCTCTAGGTCCATCCACCTCACTACAAATAACTCTATTTCATTTCTTTTTATGGCTGAGTAATATGCCATTGTATATATGTGCCACATCTTCTTTATCCATTCATCTGTTGATGGACACTTAGGTTGCTTCCATGTCCTGGCTATTGTAAACAGAGCTGCAATGAACACTGTGGTACACGACGCTTTTTGAATTATGGTTTTCTCAGGGCATATGCCCAGTAGTGGGATTGCTGGGTCGTATGGTAGTTCTATTTTTAGTTTTTTAAGGAACCTCCATACTGTTCTCCATAGTGGCTGTATCAATTTACATTCCCACCAACAGTGCAAGAGGGTTCCCTTTTCTCCACACCCTCTCCAGCATTTATTGTTTCTAGATTTTTTGATGATGGCCATTCTGACTGGTGTGAGGTGATACCTCATTGTAGTTTTGATTTGCATTTCTCTGATGATTAATGATGTTGAGCATCCTTTCATGTGTTTGTTGGCAATCTGTATATCTTCTTTGGAGAACTGTCTATTTAGGTCTTCTGCCCATTTTTGGATTGGGTTGTTTGTTTTTTTGATATTGAGCTGCATGAGTTGCTTGTAAATTTTGGAGATTAATCCTTTGTCAGTTGCTTCATTTGCAAATATTTTCTCCCATTCTGAGGGTTGTCTTTTCGTCTCATTTATGGTTTCCTTTGCTGTGCAAAAGCTTTTAAGTTTCATTAGGTCCCATTTGTTTATTTTTGTTTTTATTTCCATTTCTCTAGGAGGTGGGTCAAAAAGGATCTTGCTGTGATTTATGTCATAGAGTGTTCTGCCTATGTTTTCTTCTAAGAGCTTTATAGTGTCTGGCCTTACATTTAGGTCTTTAATCCCTTTTGAGTTTATTTTTGTGTATGGTGTTAGGGAGTATTCTAATTTCATTCTTTTATATGTAGCTGTCCCAGGGTTCATTTTAAGAGCAGAAACCAGTAAATCCTTAGATCCTCTCTAGTACAAGGCACAGAATAAGTGCTCAATACATATTTAACACAAAAATGAATAAAAAGGGTCAATAAATACAGGGTGATACAAGACAGTGCTAAACACATTATCAACTTTATAAAAATCTCTTGTTTTGGTTTTCCATACTTGACTGCTCTAAAACAACAGTGGATATGGAAACAATATTGATAATGAAATGCAAACTTTGCCTTGTCATTATTTTCATATAAGATGGATACAGCTCAAAATAAATATATGAAATATATTTCAAACTCTCTCCTGAATGGTTTTTTAAAAAATCTAATACTTCTATCAATTACTAGATTTTTAATTATACATTAGCCCTTTATGGGTAAAAGAATCTGAGTTTTCATACTACTGGAAAATATTTCATCATAATTTTCTATTTTGAATACAACAGGGAAGCTGATGTTTCCTTTTTCATAACAACTCGACTTTTATGAACAACTCCTGAATAGAACTTTTATGAATTTAAATTAAATTCTTAATTCTTAAATTAGAATATTTCATAGACAAGACAGTGATGGTTTGAGTCTGGGTGGAGACAAGGTAAGTGGAGAGAAATGCCATTTTAAAAGAATCTTGTTTTCATACTATGAATGTAAAATCTTCTATTATCTCTCTAAATATATTAATTACATATTTAATAAAATTTCACTCAACTTTCTGCTTTGTCTCAGTTTCTTCCAAGTTTCTTTTTTATGCTTGTTCATTTGTTTTGATCACTGTCATGCTGGAGACTTTGCTTTAATATCTGGTCATCCTCAACTGACCCTTCTTATTTATGAGTAACACACAAAAATACAGAGCAGATCTATTTAGTGAGTGGAGTTTGTCAAATGATGTGTTTCACTATAGGGTGATAATAAGATAAATTTTTCATTGTAGAGTTCCAAATACTCAGATCTGTTTTCTACATGCTTTTGGCATTCTGGGGCCAGGACACAGGAATGCACCTGAAGGCCTCACATCTGACACTCAGACTGTCTGTTAATTCCCCTATTTTTACCCCCACGATTCATCCTTATCTCTGCTATGCCTGGGTCTCTAAGGCAAGATGTAAAGGACAAGATGAAAGTTTAATTTGAAAATAGAAGAGCAAGCAAACTGATTCAAAAATAACCTTAGCACACATACACAATATATACATAGAACAATCAGATACGTCACAACAATACTAAAGCCTAAACATGTCTGCAGATACCCAGCAAATCCTAAATAAATTTCCATGAAATCCTCAGGCACCAATGAATATTCTATGAAAAATTTAACACTATAGATTTTTTTTTCCATGTACAAAAATAATTCTCTCTGTATTTACAGTTTGCCAATTCTTATCCAAGATATCTGACATTTATTTCAAAAAGATTAGTAGCGCTACCACTGCAGTGTCATACATGATGTTGTTCTAGCCTGAAAACTGCTTACTGGGAACATTTTTAGGTTCTAAATGGTTATTTGGTGACCTATTTTAAAACCACAATTCATTCAAGTTTCTAATTTTTAAGAGGAGGATACCTAAAGTGTGGTTACTTGTAAGTAAAGGAGAGTAGGGATACAGAGAAAATCATTACAGAGGTATAAGATCCATTCCAGAGCACAGGAGCTGTAAGACTGGAGAGTACCAACATCTGAAGCCCCACAGGAAGGCTGGGTAAAAAATAAATATGATGCAGAAACTAAAATACAACACAGACAAAAAGAAACATAAATGTTGGATGCATCAGCATTCTTAAAAGGAAGATAAAAAACAGAACACTAACTAAGAAATACAGATGTTGTGCAGTTGATATTCTTTTCTAACACAACTGAAGCACACATTTGATAAAATTTGCTATTTCTGATGCACAAATTCAGCTGTTGAAGTAGTTGAACTAGATAGACATGCAGTTGAATATCAGGGGGCTAAACATATAAGGTTGTGATTACATTGTCAGATAATAACTAGCTAACCAACAATACATTTCACCAAAACGCTGAAGAGAAATTACTCATAATTGTTTTATAGGCAAATGATTAACCATTCCTAATTTAAAACGTGGTGTCTGTCCTCTTCCTCTACACTTACTTGACAACAGTTGACACATTTGGTTAGAGCTTGACGTGACCAAGAGCAAAGTCATTGGTTCAATTCTCACATCAGCTATTAATGTCTCCCTGTTCTGTACTTGAAGATTGAATATCCAAATTTGGTTATCATTTTGTGATTGGGCAGACACATGAGTAGATGAATCCATTTAAACTAAGAACATATAATCTTCAAATGATGACTCAGTTTTATTTCATTACATATTTGAAAAAGAAAAGTACATGACATTTAATTACCTTTAATCTTGTGAAGTTTATAGGTTGAAAAGTTAATATATTTGAGACAAATTAGATTGTGACAATGTGCTAATTGATATATTTTAAAAACAGCTTGACCTCAGGCCTTTCCACAGATTTTAATGTATAAACACTCAAAATCATGAGAGAATTGAGGCTATATTCTAATCACTTAAATACTCTCTTAAACCTATGATTAAAAAAAAAAAAAGCACGTGAAAAGTTAGACAGATATTG
Organism: Eschrichtius robustus; assembly: GCF_028021215.1. Classification (NCBI taxonomy): domain Eukaryota; kingdom Metazoa; phylum Chordata; class Mammalia; order Artiodactyla; family Eschrichtiidae; genus Eschrichtius; species Eschrichtius robustus. Next base: position 101,270,053 of record NC_090831.1, on the reverse strand, counting down.
AGATCCCTCTTTAATGTATGGTCCTGGTCCGTCACCAACAAAATGTAAAAACATTCAGCATCTACATGCCTCCTAATAAAATTATGGGAGACTTCAAGTTTTCATTCATAAAGTATCTGTTCTTAGTTGTCCAGCCAGATGTAATAATGGAAAATAAATGCCTTGGAGTTATTTTCCACATTTAATTCATTTTGAATACATGTAAGCTGTTTCTTATGATGTGAAGTTCTTTAGTACAAGATTTTTAAGAAACATGCCACTCTGTTTAAAAATTATTTTTAGACCTGTCGCTGTACATTTAATAATGGCAAAACAGTATCATTCCAGTTTTTATTGATGTGATATTTGTAAATAAAATTGTATAACCTGTTTTATTCTTACTTTCATCCTTTTATTGAATAGTCACATTATTAATTATCAGTGAAATTGAACCCCTGTGAATAGTGTTTATTTAGGTAATATTTAGATAAAATATTCACAAATAAGAGACATTTAAGTTTTAAATTCTAATATCTGCACTACAGCATTAAAATTGGGAAATCATTAATAGAAATAGAGTCACAGATGTAGAAAACAAACTTATGGTTACCAAGGGGGAAGGGGGGGAGGGATAAACTGGAAGATTGGGATTGACATATAACACTACTATATATAAAATAGATAACTAATAAGAACCTACTGTATAGCACAGGGAACTCTACTCAATACTCTGTAATGACCTATAGGGGAAAAGCATCTAAAAAAGAGTGGATATATGTATATGTATAACTGGTTCACTTTGCTGTGCAGCAGAAACTAACGCAACATTGTAAATCAACTATACTCCAATAAAAATTAATTTTAAAAGACAAATAAAATAAAACTGGGAAATCATTTTGGGGAAAATCTCTCTGCAAACATAATACAGAAGTATGCCATTACACATTACATCAAATTGTCATCCTAAAAATGTGGAAACAATATTCTCTATGCATACTACATATAACTCAAGTTTAACTTCCAAAAGTATGGATTATATACTTCATTTTTTAATAGTGAGTAAAACCTGCAAATTCACTACTTTTATTGATATCAGGAAATGAAGAAAATGCAAGCTACTCTCTCAATGATGTCCAGCCAGTGAATGTCTTTGATGTGCTTTGACAAGTGTAGTCAAAACCCTCTGCTACTTCCCATGCCCCACCCAACACCTCCCCTTGAAACGGAGGGAAAAAGCCAACCACCTAAAACAGCTTCAAACCAAACTCATTTTTTGAAAACTCGATACTAAGTCAGGCATCCAACAAACAATAACAATGTTCAACTGAATTATAATTCTTTGTAAGCCAAGAAGCTTAATTTGAACTATGGAAGCCCACCTCATGACACTGTACCTAAAATATTGAACTAAATTTCAGACTGCTGAGATAGAGACTGGATTGAACAAAATGGACAACAGTTTAATAAAAAAATAAAATTCCTTTTATTTAACCTCCAGTGCATTAGTAAGAAGACAATCCACTTAATTTTATAAGTAAACTGCTATTAAGTATAAAAATAACCATGTTGTACATCATCAGGGATTGATTAATACTCATCCACATGCTGCCTTAAATCTGAAATTTATGTTTTGAATCCAAAGGTTCACAAGACAGAAAACATTCCAGATGTAATCTTTCAAGCTCTGATATAGTACTTAGTCAATCACAGACCCTGTGCTTTTAGAATAACTGCTTCCTTTAAATAGAGGAAGAGCCTTGTTTAAACTGCTATTACCAGGCTAACTTCTAAGACCAGAGATTCATCAATAGATGTTTACTAAAAAAATGTACCACTGAAACATTACAGTCAGGATAAGAGTATTATCATATAGACAGATAACCATAACTTTTTTTTGTGGTGTCTTATGTAGCCAAGGTCCTTGTGCCCTTTGTGTAGCAGAGGCAATTGAAATAGGAAGGAAACCACTTACACTATGATCAGCACCTCTCGTAAATCTGGCTAAAAATCTAGGAGAGGGATACAACAGGGTGATGGAAAAAGAATAAAAGGGAGAGGTAGTGATAAAATAATTAGGAGAACTACCAGAAAAATAATGCAGATTTACTTGTGGTAGGACCACATAGAAAAGCTAATGTATTTTCAAAACAGGTCTTAATGTGAATTCATATCACAGATCCTTGTTTTTCTTCACACTTTGTGTGTGTGTGTGTGTGTGTATAAAGACTAGAACAAAGAAATCGCCGCATACATTGAATATATTTATTTGCAACTCTCAGCAAAACCTTAGATTTAAATCTTATGGCTGTCAATTTTCACTTCTTTTTTTTTTTATTTTATTTATTTTTGGCTGCATTGGGTCTTTGTTGCTGCTTGCAGGCTTTCCCTAGTTGCAGCGAGCGGGGGCTACTCTTTGTTGCGGTGTGCGGGTTTCTCATTGCAGTGGCTTCTATTGTTGCAGATCACGGGCTCTAGGCGTGCGGGCTTCAGTAGTTGTGGCACACAGGCTCAGTAGTTGTGGCTCTCCGGCTCTAGAGCGCAGGCTCAGTAGTTGTGGCGCACGGGCTTAGTTGCTCCACGGCATGTGGGATCTTCCTGAACCAGGGCTCAAACCCGTGTCCCCTGCATTGGCAGGCAGATTCTTAACCACTGCACCACCAGGGAAATCCAATTTCCACTTCTTGCAGAAAGCCCAGACCTTCCTGAATGATTATTATGGCTTAATCCCATATTTACATGACTTTGTTGTAGGCTTAAGTCAGGGAGTGGGGAGAAGCACCCTTACCATAGGGCACTGTATGGGGCAGATGTCCTTGATAAGTCACCCTACGTCTCGTCTCTCTCATCCAGGACTCTCCTCACAAAGGCTAGGAAGTACTGTGAGGGATGCCGGGGTGATGGCTGACTGTGGTAGAATTTGTTCTCTTCGTAAGTCCTGGGGAGGGTGCTGCCTCCAATTGTCGGAGGTTTTCCATAGAACATGGAACTCTTAGGTACTTTGGTTTTCATCCCAAGACAAGTATCAGCAATTCCAAGGCAAAAGGAAAAGTCCTCCTCATCACCATATTGCAGAATTAAATTATCTATAATTTCTTTGGTTAAATTAACATGTAAAGCATATCCTGAGGTTCAAATCAGTAAAAGAACATTAAGAGTTTTAAAGGTAGAGATAGATCTACATAAATATAGTTCATTAAAAATCTTTAAATACACTGAATAACTTTAGTAAATAGCAAAAATGAACATTTTTTGAATCTGTCAAAGTCAAAGTAAGAAATCACCTATAATTATTAGGTCCATATAAAAACTGAACTATGATAGATTATGTATGTAGTTACTTTTCCAGGTAATTGAGCAAAATTGTGCTTGCATTTATTAAAGTATCACTGACAAAAAAGTTATATTTCTATCCAGAGTCATATTCTCATTATTTTTAGAAACCAAACCATAAATTCTGGAAACTACAGAAGTTATTCTTTCAAATTCTAGAAACTCTGGAAACTATCCTTTCAAACTTATTGTACAAAATTATCTGAGTGTCTTCTGATTATAGGCCCATTCAAATTTTATTAATAAAGAATTAAAATACATTTCCTGCTTCATGGGAATGGTGACACAGAGCTAAGACTATTTATTGTGTCAAAATGGAATAATCAAAATGTTAAAACTCAAAATAATTATTATATCAATTATGGTCATCTAAGAACATGAAATCAGCACATGAAGAAAAATACGATACACAGCTGATGTTCTCTAAATATCAGTTAAAAAAAATGAATGAATATATGATAAATGAAATAAGCAGAGGAAATTAAATCCAAGGATTTGCTAAAAGTTAATCTGAATATATACAGGACTGTGTCTAAATCACAAAAAAACAGTAGGTGTTTGCACCTTAAGAGTTTGAAAAAAGAAAAAAAAATGAAATTCAAGGGAAAGACCTCCTTTGAATATAAAATACTTTTTTCTGTATTATTCTGCTAAATAAGTATGCCTTGGAGCTTTCACTGACAGATCTCCAAATACTTTCCCATTGTGGTTGGGCAGGTGTTTAGCAAGAATGTGTGCTGATCTTCCACTTCCTTCCGGAGTAGGGGACAAGGGGATTGGAGGGCCAAGGGAGGGTAAGCCGTTTTTCAGGTATCCCACTCAAGAGGCTGATAGCCAGTTGAGGACACCCCACCCAGAAGGAAGAGATTGTGGGGTGGATCTCTGGTGGTGGCGAGGTCTGAGATGGGCAGAAGACGACAGTCTGGAGCCAGGTCTCCCTCGTCAGGGATCTGTGCCTTGGGGAATGTGTCTGGGGCTCACGCAAAGAGAACAACCATGTGCCCCCAAAGAGACTGAGCTTTTGGACCCTCCCACGGAGGGTATTATCAGAGGGTGAGCAATGACCAGAGTAAGCTCTTCTTTTACTTTCCTGCATGACTCTCAAATGAGAGGAGTGTTTAAGAGGGAGGAGGGAAGGAGCCAAATGGCAGACTAAGTTTCTACACTGCAAGCTCCTAAGGCCTGAGCTAAGGGATGGGTAAAAGATGAGGTCTAAGTTGTCTGAGATTGATTTTTTAAACAGAACTGGACTTTTAAAAACCAAGAGCGACCAAAAAGTTGCAGAATCTGCCAAGGATGCCATTCCATGATGAAAAAGTGGAATTTGACATCACCTGATTGGACACTGACTGAGTCAGTGCTCCTCAATAGTTGTAATTTTACTCAAAAATGAACAACAGGACCCTTGTTTTTCTTTCACTTGCCTTAAAATCTAGTAATCTTTAACCATGCGAAGCAGAGAAATCAAGTGCTTTAACAACAGAAGTCTATAATAAAATTAGACTCTACCATTTATCATTGTTAAGAAATGAACATGACAGTAGCTTTTTAAATAAATAAATTATATTGTTATTGATAAGTTGCAACTAGAGAATTCCCAGTGAATTCATACCTAGCAGGAAAAATATGCATTTTTATCAAATTAAATAAATTAATTTTTGCAATCAACATACAATACAGTATATGATACTTAGCCACAAAGAGCAGTTGCCTGATGTTAACTACGGGATGCTATAGTAATTAGCACTGCATTAGCACCAAGCCTGTACAACAGCAGTATCCTATGGGGGCAAGGGACGGGACAGGCTTGTTCTCCTCTGTGTTGCCACAACTCAGCCAGCACCTGGCACATAATAAGTGCTCTGTATTGAGTGAATGTTAGAGCATTCAAGATACAGAATTTGTGGTAGGCAGCTGTCACCTCTGGTTTTTCTTTCTCCTACGTTAATAAGGAAGTTTGCTGATTTTCTACATTTTTCTACATAGCTACAGAATCCTGAGGAAATACAGAAAACAATATTCTAAGGTTTTTGCTTCAAGTGGGCATAAAAGAAGAATATTACAAATAAACCTTCAGAAGTGAACGAGATAAAGAAATTAATAATAACCTTTTTATGATACTGGATTATAATAGGTAAAAGAAAATTCTGGATAACAAATACTGGAACTAAAGAATCTTTTGTGCTCTGGTATGCATTTATGGAATAACTCCTAAAATCACTTCAGTAAATAGAGTCAAAGGCTAAATAATCAAAATTTTCTAAGAACATTCTCCTGCAATAAAATGTCAAATGTAAAATGTTAAAAATAATTAAATTCTGGTTTGACTTGTGAAATATTTCCTTCATCAAATTTTAGAATATACTAACCTATAAAATCATTTTTTGGTAACTATATAATTCCATAATATTCACTGAATCTTTTTTTTAAAGTGATCTATGTTTTTTCTTATATCCGGGAATAAATATACAGAAAAAATTTTAAGGCCTCATTGTTCTGTTTCCCCAACTAACCATTTTAACAAAACACATCTTTTTTGCAATAATATTTACCTAAATTTAACTTTTATTACATTACTCAGGAACTTTATATCACATTGCCTGAGTCCTATTTTTAGTTTTATTTTCTCACTTTGAGTAGGTTGTGAATATGAAAATGAGATTACTGGCACACATGTCTTTGCCTGAATTATGGAAGGGACTTCTTAAAATATTGCTCTCTGCTACTACTTTCATTCTCAAGAAAGAGACACCATTAATCAGAATCTAAGGGCATTCACGGTGGTAACTACCAGAAACAGAGACTTGGGTACACACACAGGGGCAAATACTACTGAGATCCTCCCTTTTCTTTGGGCTCAGACACTTTAATGCAAGTTATTCTACTTACCAAGTATATGACATTGGGCAAATTTTTTGACCTCTCCATACTCCATTTCATTTGTAAAGTGGATGTAACAAACCTTATGGGGTTGTTGTTAGAGCTAAATTACATGAAAAAGAGACAACACTTATCAGTGCTTAGGACGCAGGTCATGTACAAGAAACAGTGGTCATCATGCCCCATACAGACTTCACAGGTAGGGATTTCACCATCTTCATTTTGTACCCAAACACCGATCACAGTGCCTATCAAAACTTACACAAACAACTTCTGGCTCCAGGTACATCCTACGTCTTCGACAAATGTAAAGATTTAAAGCAGACAGAGAGAGGTATTTGAGTGAATTGGGGCAATATGACTTACTCTAATTTATATCCCAGAATGAACCAATACAGCAAGGCTATTTGGTTGTTTTTTTTCTACAAAGAGATACAGGCCCTCAAGATCTTTTTGCCAATTCAACAACACTTATATGATCTATGGTAAGCTAGCCTTTGGCATCAAAGAGGTCACAGACTAGAATGGGAGAAGAAATGTATAAACAATTACCATACAATGGATGCAGGCAATGACAGAGACACCAGAACAATCTGGTTTCATGGAAGAGAGAGTGGCCCTCTGGAGCAGTAAGAAAGGCATCAGAGATAAGGTGATGCTTGTATTCTGTCCTGAAGGGTGAGAGGCCTCTCCTGGGTTGACGGGCGTCCTAAGTTGCCAGGGCTTTGACCTTGGCTCATAGTTATAACTATGTCCTTGGCATCTAGTTTCAGTTCACCCTTTCTATTTAGCCCCTCTGTGGTCATGTTTCTTACTTCTTTCCAGCTCCCAAACTTGACCTCTCCATCCTGAAAACCAAAAATGATTCTTGACACCTGTATCTCAGGTTTCAATACCTGCTCTGTGTCCTGTTCTGCCTCAGTCAACGGCTGACTCAACTCTGCTCAGACTTTGGTCATGAGAGTATCTACTGACTGGGTCAGAATATTCTTCAGGAAATGGATCTGGGTCTCTTCCAAGAGCAACGAAGGCCCCAACACTTGCCCACTGAGAACACAGTTATCGCTTCTGCTACCCATCTAGATCCTGAGTTACAAATGATAATTCCAGAATTTGCCTGTACTTTAAAAACTCTCTGTTATCCGAGACCCCAAGCTTGGTCTTCAACAATCTATAAAGGCACCCTCAATCTGTACACTCCATGCAACCCTGCCTCAGGGGACCTAGCAAGCTCCAGCTGAAAGCTGCCCCAAAGTCCCAGCCTGGCCTGCACAGGCTGTAGAGCCTTCCAATCAGATCTGGTCCTGGCGCAGGCCTGAGGTCTGGTCTCCTGTCCACAGCCACCCACCCTGTCCGAGCCTCAGCTCTAACTTTCAAGAGGTCCAGGATCCACGCTTTCTCAGGAGGGAGAGAGTCTGAAAGAAACTAGGTAAAATTCCTAAATGATCATTCTGTTAAATGAAATCTGAGCTTTCAGTAACTTTAAAGATAAAAAAAAAAAAAAAACTTCTGATAACATAAAAAACAAGATATGAACTTGTACAGATGGCAGAATTTATCTTTCATATATTCAGAGTGTTACATGAAAAAATATTAAGACTATAATGAAGGGAGAAAGATGCAGAAAATGTATTTGAGAGATCTGGAAAGCATATATGAATACATCTCCAAGGATTAGAAGTTAGAGACATTTTGAGTCATAGCTGAAAATAAATTAATCGATTTGAATTGGGACGTGAACGGCAATGCCTAGTAGGATTGGCAAAGAAGAGGAAGTAAATAGAGACAGGCTCCCATAACTTTTGTTTCAGTCCAGTATGAGCTGTTAGTACTTTTGGAGCTAAGAAATTTTTAATATCCTGGGACTTTAATGCTAAGACAAGCTGAGACAGAGAGAGAGAGAGAGAGAGAGAGAGAAGAAAACGATGGTAGGTTTCTAATTTAGGAAAGTTTTAAATATAGCAATAATCTGAGTCTTTATGATAATAAATAAACAGAAGCATTAGATAGAATTTGCTGGGTTCTCTATGTAGTGTCACCTCATATCAATTCCTCATGCACTCCCATCATTAACTATTCTGTTTTATGCCTTCTTTTACTTCTCACAAACACACTCTGCGTTAGTTTTCCCCTGAAGTTAATCAACCTGAACTGCTTACTAAGAGCTCCCCTGCACTCTTTGGTAGCTTACAAGTATAGGAAAAACTTCTCTTTGTAGCAAGATGTACTTATTGTTAGGGTGGCATCCACCTTGTTCTGGTGTCTAAATCAGCAAAGCATTCAGCAGCACTTCTTGGGCAGAATTCTCAGTTTACTCACATTCAAGATTATTCCTTCATCTATTCAAAGTGTAGTAATATAAATGAATTTTCCACTATCCTTGCAGGAAACAACAGCACTGTTTGTTTTTTTGTAAATCTGTAGGGGTTGACAGCCAACTTCAGCTTCTCATGCTCTAGAAGTACTATTTGAATATAACAGATGATACCTATTATGTTTATACTATAGTTACCCAAAACAGCAGATGAAAGACTTCCAAGAAATTCTTTTAATAGCAGAGACACCTTCTGAATTGCATGCTACAACACTGTTTTTAGACTGGGGAAATATCTATGTCCTACTTCTTTTGGATTCTTTTATACTGCCACCATACATAGGACATGAGAAAGACCATCCAATTTTTTTTTTCCATTTATTTATTTTTGGCTGCGTTGGTTCTTTGTTGCATGGGCTTTCTCTAGTTGCAGCGAGCGGGGGCTACTCTTCGTTGTGGTGCACAGGCTTCTCATTGCAGTGACTTCTCTTGTTGTGGAGCACGGGCTCTAGGCACGTGGGCTTCAGTAGTTGTGGCACACGGGCTCAGTAGTTGTGACTGGCGGGCTCTAGAGCACAGGCTCAGGAGTTGTGGCTCATGGGTTTAGTTGCTCCCTGGCATGTGGGATCTTCCCAGACCAGGGCTCGAACCCATGTGCCCTGCACTGGCAGGTGGATTCTTAACCACTGCGCCACCAGGGAAGCCCTGACCATCCAATTCTTCCATGGTTAGAAGAGATCTTCCCGGAAGAGAATTCAGTGAGTGTGGTGAGATTTACGAAGGCTGCACATATTCTTGGATATCTTCAAAGGCTTATACGGTTTATTGTTTCAGCACCAGAAGGGGTCATACCTCTCGCTATACATTTTCAGGTTATCACTTTCTGCTACGACAGCTTGAACTATACCACCAATGGATGTGACTTCCCTACTTTACTGGGAAAAATTCCTCTTCTTCTTCTCTTTCCTCCTCCACCACTTCCTCCTCCTCTTTGCCATCTTCTTTACTTAAATTAGGTCAGCCAATAGACCATTATGACATCATCAGTTTTTAGAGAAAATAATGAGTGCTCAAAACCCTAGTTAAACGACTGAATGAGAATGAATACAGGAAACGGATAACTGCATTATATACCATCATGCTCCTTGGTATTTCTGGCTACCACAATCACTTAGTGTTTCTTGATCACCTGCTCTCTTTGCCTATGGAGAGTAAATGTATCCACTGCATGCTGCTTTGGGAGAGACGCACAGAAAGTTGCTGTGCACAGGAAGACCATGGCTCAGGTTTCCCTCTTAGTGGGGAAAGTGAAGAAGACTTTCCAGCTGGTGAAAGGGAACCCTCTTGCACTGTTGATGGGAATGTAAATTGATACAGCCACTATGGAGAACAGTATGGAGGTTCCTTAAAAAACTAAAAATGGAACTACCATATGACCCAGCAATCCCACTACTGGGCATACACCCTGAGGAAACCATAATTCAAAAAGAGTCATGTACCACAATGCTCACTGCAGCTCTATTTACAATAGCCAGGACATGGAAGCAACCTAAGTGTCCATCAATAGATGAATGGGATAAAGAAGATGTGGCACATATATACAATGGAATATTACTCAGCCATAAAAAGAAATGAAATTGAGTTATTTGTAGGGAGGTGGATGGACCTAGAGACTGTCATACAGAGTGAAGTAAGTCAGAAAGAGGAAAACAAATACTGTATGCTAACACATATATATGGAATCTAAAAAGGAAAATAAAAGGTTCTGAAGAACCTAGGGGCAGGACAGGAATAAAGACACAGACATAGAGAATGGACTTGAGGACACGGGGAGGGGGAAGGGTAAGCTGGGACGAAGTGAGAGAGTGGCATGGACATATATACACTACCAAATGTAAAATAGATAGCTAGTGGGAAGCAGCCGCATAGCACAGGGAGAGCAGCTTGGTGCCCTGTGACCACCTAGAGGGGTGGGATAGGGAGGGTGGGAGGGAGGGAGATGCAAGAGGGAGGAGTTATGGGGATATATGTATACTACAGCTGATTTACTTTGTTATAAAGCAGAAACTAACACACCATTGTAAAGCAATTATACTCCGATAAAGATGTTAAAAAAAAAAAAAGTTTGAGGATAATGCCATCTTCCTCCCCATGTTATTGTTCAGAAAACCAAGCTAGCAGATGGCTCCTAAAGGGAAAAAATGAAACCAAAATTGTCATGTCCTTTAAGTAATGAAGGAGTACAGTAGTTTAAGAAACCAAATAGAGGCTGATAAAATCAGATTGTAAACCACTCAGGAGGCTCATAGTGAGAATGTGCTCAAGGGCAGGGGGAAGGGATTAAGGATTAGGGAAAAGTTTGCCACAGGCTAAATTTGCAAAGAGAAAGGTGATCCTGGACCTGGAATTATTACCACCTTTATTTTGGGACAAATCCCAAATGCCTTATCAGAAAGATTGGATTGTTTTCTTAAAAGGCACTGCACGAAATTTATATCTATATCTATTTGTACTTATAGATATAGACACACATGCACATGAGAAATGCTTGGAGAATTCTGAAATATATCAGGCAGAATGAGTTGCCCTTTAAACGGTGAAATAGGAAAGCCAAATTTAAAACTTGTGAAAGAGTCACGTTAAGTACTACGGTTACAAGTACATGCTTTTAATGTATTTAATTATTTTGACTATGGAGAGAAAACTGATACATTCTGTAGGTCTAATGTCTCAACCAACGAGAAGTCTGTGTCCTTTTCTTTTACCAGGCAGGCGCTGCATTTTGAAGAAACCAAGATATTGCTCCACTCCCAGCACGCCTGCCTTTTTTTCTTCTAGCCATTAAATATGTCAATTCTGGCCGAAAAAAGTTGCCTTGGGTGAAATGTTCCACTCTTTTCTCAGTAACACTCAATGCCGTAATATTAAAAAGCAGAGCCCACGTATTTTGTAAGAAAAAAGGTTGTGACCAAATAATTTTATGTCCATCCAGGTTGTCTTTCCCAGGTGAAGAAGAAAAAGACTTTTAATTTGTCTTGATACAGAAAATGGGTCACGTAAGTATGCTTTAAGCAAGTACTTCAAGGAGTAACCCAGCCAAGAATGATAAAATTCTGGCATAACACAACATACTATAAACTCTAAAGCATAAAAAGTTATCCATATATATCTTAAACAGCTGGTTGCTGAACTAATTATGAATCTCCAAAGAAAAATGTAAAAAATAATAACAATGACAACGTTCTCTATTTAAAATAACAAACCTTGGCGCGAGGGGAGGAGGGAAATAGGTGAGGAAGATTAAGCGGTACAAACTTCCAATTACAAAATAAATGAGTCAGAGGCACGAAATGTACAGCATGGGGAATATTTTCAATAATTATGTAATATCTTTGTATAGTGACAGATAGTAACTAGATTTATCATGATGATCATTTTGATAGAGAAGTATCGAATCACTGTGTTATATACCAGAAATTAACATACTGTCAATTATATTTCATAAACAACCAAACAAATGAACTCACAGAAAAAGAGGTCAGATTTGTGGTTACCGGAAGGGGGTAGTTGGGGGGACAGGGAATTGGAGGAAGGCAGTCAAAAGGTACAAACTTCCAGTTATAAGACAAATAAGCACTAGGGATGTAATGTACAACATGATAAATTGAATTTACGCTGCTGTACTGTATTTATGAAAGTTGTTAAGAGGGTAAATCCTGAGAGTTCTCATCACAAGGGAAAAATATGTTTATCTATTTCTTTAATTCTACATCTTATATGAGATGACGGATGCTCAGTAAACTTACTGTGGTCATCATTTCATGATGTATGTAAGTCAAATCACTGTGCTGTACACCTTAAACTTATGCAGTGCTGCATCTCAATTATCTCTCAATACAACTGGAAGAAAAAAAAAAAAATAACCAATCTGTATTTGCAATACCAAGTAACTGGAGAAGCTGGAGGAAGCTGGTTGGTGGACGGTAATGCATTTCATGTCTGCTGTAGTGAAGGACTCAAAGACACAGCTTCCTTCTCAACAATTAGAGAGAAAAGAAAGCTTTAAAACATTCTATTAGTTAATGATAAGAAAAATCAGAAACATGGCCAAAAAGTAAATAAATGCAAAGACTAGACAGTGCATAAAGCAAAAACCAGAGAGTATGTAAAACAACTAGGATGCATATTTATGAAATCATAAAACAAGATGCAGGAAAGATGTTGAAAAAATACGCTGATTTCAGATGCCAAAAATTGACTATACAATGTTTCAAGGATCATTTAATGAAGAGTTACATGAAACGTCAAAATTAAAAGGACAGCTTAAGATAGTCACGGCAATGCAAACTAAGGAAAGACATAAACTAGAATTCAAAGAAAATCAAACTAAAAATGCAAAAAAGGGGTTGTTTTATTTATTCATTCATTCAAGAAATATTTACTGAGCACCAACTATGTGTCAATCAGTGTGCTGGGGACTAGGCTAGAGAGTGAACATGCACACAAACCCACATAGGGCTTATTTCTAATGGGGAGAGTCAGAAATCACATAATTTAAAAGCACATGTAAGTGATAAGCATAATGAGAAAATTGGGAGATGAAGGGCATTTGGGGGTGGGAGGTGGTTACAATTTCACAATGGTGTGTCCAGGAAAGTCCTCAATAAAAAGGTAACACTAAGCAAAACCAAAGGAGGTAAGGTGGTGGGTCATAAAGAGTTATAAAAGAAGGGCATTTCAAACAGAGGGAATGGCAAGAACACAGCGTGGAGGAGAACGTGCGAGGAACAGCAGCGCACCGAGGTCAGTGAGGCTAGAACAGAAGGAACAGGGGAAGTGAGGGCCAGAGGAGGCAATTAGAGAAGTAAGAGGAGGCCAGATCATTCAGGGCTTCAGGATAACTGTAGTGATTTTGCTTTTCATTCTGCGAGAAACAGGAAATTGGGGGAATGACATGATCTGACTTGTATTTGCACAAATGAGTTGGGAAGCTGGTGCAATAATCCAAGTAAGAGATGATGAAGGCTTGAATGGATGGTGGCAGTGGTTGGAGATGATAAAGAGAAGATAATCCAGGAGAAGTTTGCTGAGAAGTCGAATGCAGGTTGTGAGAGAGAAGGAAGAATCAAAGATGACTTCAAGATTTTTGGCCTGAGCAACTGGAGGGGTGAAGTTGTCATTTACTGAGATGAAGAAAGTGCAAGTTAGGAACTGAAGTGGGAGCAAGAGTGGGACACATCAAGTTGGAGAGATGTATTAAATATATAAGTGGGCAGTTGGGTATACAACTCTGGAGTTCAGGTAAGAGTTCTGGTTTAGACCTATAAATTTGGGAGTCACCCGGGTAGAGAATATAGGGATGAGATAGGCAAGTAGCGTAGCCAGAAAAAAGAAGCATCCCAAGGAATGAGTCTTGAAGACTCCAGTTTTTAGAGGTTGGAGATGTAAACGAACCATCAAATGTGATTGAGATCACCAGTGAAGTAGGTGGTCAATGAGATATCCAAGCGTGGTGTTACAGAAGTCAAGTGAACAAAGCTTCGCCAGAAAGACGAAGTGGTAACTGTCAAAAGCTGCTTGGAGGCCAACAAAATGAGGGCCAAGACCACTGACTATTAGAGGTAGCAATGTTGAGGGTGCTAGTATAATTGATGAGGACAGTTTTGTTTTGAGTGGTGGAAACGGAATCCTGTTTAGAGTGGGTTCAGGAGTAAACGGGAGGAGAGCAAATGGAGATGGAAACACTTTACAAAGGTTTAGCTGGAAGGAAGAAGTGGGACAGAAGCCAAGAGACATTTTTTTAATGGCAGAGCTAACAGCATGCTAAGAAACACCCATCATTTGAACCACATTTACTGATTAATTTGTATTATCATATGTGAAGCTAACAATTTGAAAGAAAACACCAATGATTTAATTATGAATGGATAGAACGCCAGAAACAAAATTCTGCTGCTAAAAATGTGACCTTTAGCTGTAAGCATTTGCACAGAGCCTTGCTTCAGGATGGAAGTTCTTCCAAATCACTCAGAGAACTCTTATCTACATTTTCTAATATCATATTGCCCCTTCTGCTTTTGCACAGAAGATAACTTCTTATCAAAAGCTTCTGAAGTCACAGTAAGCTTTTCCAAAAACACAGACTACTCTTTATGACTAATATTGCCTCCAAAGAACCATAACCATAATGGCTGAATTTTGTGCGAGGATTCTCATACCGAACGTTTAACTCAGGTCTCATTTTAAATAACTAAAATAATTAAAGCCTCTTTAAACAACAGGATGGAAATAGTGCATCCCTTAAAAATTAATGTTAAATCCACACAATTCTTCTCTGTGCTCAGAATTTTAAAAATTCAACAAATTAATTCACTCCTTATATAATTGTGTTTTAAAACCTGATTTTTCCAAAGTAAGTCTCACAGGAGCCTTAATCATTGCTTACAGCTATTTGTCAGTTCTTCATCAGATCAAATACTGCTGCTTCCAGCTATTATATAATAATAGTTTTTTAAACTTCTAATAACCTAGTTAATATTCTATCAAGCATCACTATTTATTTAAACAAGTCCTCTGTTTTTTTTCAGTGTCTTTTAATTAAACATCTGAATATTATAATTATTTTCCTCAGACATTGTTTTCTCTTAATTTTGTATTTCTTAAATTTTAATGATTACATTTTATCCTGGACACAGTAAAACATACATTTTGAAATAATCTCTTAAATCATCTATTATTCAATGTTAGTACAATTCACCCTAAGTTAAAACTAACTGTTTTTCAGTATAAGTGATTATGTATCTTAGTGGGTCCTTTGCCTACTCTAACCAGGATAAGTTTTCCTGAATTAGATTTTCTTATCATTGCTGTTTGCAATTGGGAAGTTAAAGAACTCTGCAAATAATTTCTATGTGCCTGTTAGCCTCATAAATATTTAAACTATTTTTATTGAGCAGAACACTAACTTCTATAGTATTTCACTAAACATTTGCCCCATCTCGACAGACTTTTGTTTTTAGCAATCTGTTTTTTTTCATAATCTCTTTGTGTTTCCATGTCTTCTTGCGGACTCTCCAGCTATGTCGTAAACAAGGTCAGCAGCCCAAAGAAAAGATACTCTGATTCTTGTCACAAAATGTAGTTTTAGAATGTCCCTCATAGCCCCTCGAGCAGGGCCAGGCATAATTCTGCTATTCTCACATTTTTAAAGACTTTCAGGTATCAAGAATACTGGCTTTTCTTTTCCAAGAAAAATAGCTTTAACTCTACAAATCTAAAACTTAGGCTGCTCAAAAATTTTAAAGCACTGGAGCCATGATAAAATGTTGACAATACAGCTATTGACAGCAACAGGTAACCAGTGGCTGTAAAATATACAGTGTTTTCTCCAGGCTTGAATCAAACAGGATCTCACATATCTCAGATCTTGTTCTTGGTTTAAAAAAAAAAAAAAAAAAAAAAAAAGATAAAAAGAACTGAGGGAAATGCTTTTGGCTGAAACTGCCTGGGGTGTTGGAGGGATGAGAAGGTGTTAGCAAGAGGGATCTGGTATCTTTTTGTTTCATGAAAACCCTAGCTTGACAGGAAATACAGGGAAAACTTAGCCATAGAAATGGTGCATCCGCTGTGCAGGCCAACAAGTATATTCTCCCACCGCTACTTAGAATAAAGAAACTTATAGTTCTCTTTCTGTCCTGTTTCTGGCCACAGTCATCTTTCTTCCCTTTTTCTGCATTCACTATTGTACTCTATTCCAATCACTTAATTTTCTTTCTTAAAAGTCTGAATGCCAAGAGTAAAAAGCCCTTAGGAAGTTGTCCATGATCGTTTGCCAATTCAGTTCAAAATCTATATAGACTCTTGGACCTGTTAAAACGAGAATGTGATTTGATTGACCTACTTTTAGTTTAGTTTTTTTTTTTTTTTAAATAAGAGGGATTGAGTGAATTTGAGAGTGAATTGAATTCTAATTCTGAATGCTGGGAATGTGATCCCAAGTTTCTTACCCTGCCGAGGAGTGCACTGAATGAGTTGAGGTGGTGGCAATATTTCCATTGGACTAGACAGATTCTGTTGTATTTTCTGTTTTTAGAGTGACTGCTTTGGAAGGAATTTCACTCAATGACTTATGCCGCAAGTATTTACTGAGCACCTACTATACGGGCCAGGGGTCTTTAGAGTCTTGAGACCAGACTCCTTCAAGGGAGGGAGCTATGGAAACAACTGAAATACAGTATGAGTGATGTGTCCCCCTGTCTGGCTGAGAACAGTAATGTGTCAGAGAAGGCTTCACAGCGGAGATGAAAGATAACTAGGAATGCAAGGGGGCACAAGTCACCAAAGAAAAAGGAAAAACATGAGCCAAAATGAAGGAGAACAGGTGAGGAAGTTCAGGACAAGCTGGACAGGGAGCCTGAGTTCAGGTTTTGAAGCACCCTGCATGCCCTGGTAAGGACATCACGTGACATCAGGAGTTACATGAACCTATGGGTCCTTCCCAAAAAGGAGTAGGAGCGACTCAAAATTTGATCTATCATTTCCTCAATGGTTTCCAGTGATGGAGACCCTCATTCCTGTATTGTGTTTCATCACTGAAGTCAGATTCAGGAGAATTTCTTTCTGAGAATTACAGAAACACAGTCTGTTCAAAGGAAAATCTTTCTCCTAAGATGCAAGTCCCTACAAGCATGCCAGTATCCATTCTACAAACTTGCAAAAGGCCTTTTTAACATTGGCCTTCAACAAAGCAATGATTTATGTCAAGTAAGTAATGACTGTAGTGTGCTTATTGAACTGTATACATTTTGGCAAGAGAGCAGGTTGGTGAGGATCTCCTAAATTAATAGGAGATGCATTTGTTGCTATTTTCATGGCTCGTGTGTGTGTGTGTGTGCGCGTGCCTGAGAGAGAGAGATTTAATATAGTGGAACTTTCCAGATGTGTTTTGATCAACTAATATGTGTTTGGGATTCATAAGTGATGGAGCAAGAACATATGCAATATGCAAAAAACTTTTCATTCTTTATTATTGAATACCATATAAGAATCTTGAGAAGTTTAATCAGTGGCAACTTAAACTCCAGGCTACAAAGTCCTAAGTGAGATTATGTGAACATATTTTCTCATTGGCACTTGCATAGTCTGGCATATGTAGCAGAATGTAGCAGAATGCAATAAACAAGCATAATTACTTCCACACAGAAAAGTCTATATCAATCTTTTCTTGATGACCTACTTTCAGTGAGTTTTCTCCAGTAATGCAATCACCCAAACAAATCTCCAGCAGACTGTGTACTACAGTGTCAAAGCCTCACATTGAAAAAAGTCAGCACTCCCCATGTATTTAAAAGGGAAAACTCACTACGTGGAAGTACACGTTCTCTGCCAGTATTCAGAGAAGACCCAACCCATCTCACAGTGAAAGGGTTTATATGCCGTTATCATTAGCAGAGAGATTATTTGGCTAAATGTTTTCTTATCTTCACTTGCCTGAATGCCATTGTGTCTAATATAACTTAATCTCTCATCATGTTTGTAAAAACTAACAGTTGTTTTATTTTTTCAAATAGACACTGTAAAATTCTAATTTTAAAATGTGGAGATGTGGGGGGGCGAGGAGAGGGGGGAGAGGAGAAACCAGCCACCTTGAAAAGCTCCCACCAGTAGAGAACGGGAATACTTTCATACGGATGTTTAATTGTTTTGGAAGGGGGTGGAGGGGTTGGTGTAAAATTCTGAATACATTATTGAGGAACAAAGAAGCGTCTTGTGTGTTCTTGACTTCTGCCGAGAATACTAAATAGCTAAAATATAATGAAAAGTTAGGAAGAAAATAAGTTGCAATCACAGGCAAGAGAGAAGCATTATGGGATATTCTCTTGTGAGACAGATGATACCCAGATTGTGCTGTACTGTAAAGGATTTAAGGGCAATATGTACTAGCCATACTGGCTAATTAAAAATGATTTCATTCTTTGTGCTTCTTTCCAGGAATCCGTTTTGCAGATAGCATTGCTATCTATGTCCAAAATTCTTGCCCCATTCTGATAGACTTTTAGCCAAGAATCATATGCATATCAACTCATTCTTTGAAATTTTAGCACCAAGAGTTTACCTTTGTCACAAAATAGCAGCTGTCACCACCAAAAATTTAGCCTCAAATTGGGACAGACTTAACTATGGAAATTATGTGACATTTTCTTAGCAGTAAGTACGTGTTAAACAGAACATACAAGAAGAGTGTTTTAACCTGCACGTTTTGTCCACATATTTTGCTATTTACACTATCATTTTGAATGTGGTAGGGTAGAATATTGAAGGGGACACAAACGATGCTTAAATTACTGAATGAAACAGTGAACACTCCATGTTCAAAAAGAAGAACTGCTGCTCATATGCTCACAGAGACATTTTTTAAATGAATTCACATCTTTATTTTGTCTCTTTTTTTATGACTTTCCACAGACTTAAAATCTGATTTATACAATCTAACATGTATTTCATTATTCTCTATTCTGGTATGCTCCCACCAGGGTTCATTTTATATCTGTAACCAGATTAACTCCTCAAAGAGAAAAACTATTAAAGTCAAGCACAGTGATAAGCACACAGTGGCTGTTCAATGAGGACCTGGTGAAATGAGTTCCATTGATCTCAACCGGACTCAACCCCTTTGGCGAAGAACAGCACTGTATTCAGGTCACAGGAAAAGGCAGACCTTCTTCCTCTCCTTTCTTTATGCTGGAGGCAGGAAAAGTCAGGCTGAAAATATCCAGGACAATTCCCATCATTAAACTTAATGATTTTCCCATAGGATGTAATCTTTTAATGCTCAAAATAAGGCAATATCAGTTTTGAGAAGCAGGAATACATGAATATATATATATGTATACTTATTTATTTATTGTGTATATATATGCATATATACACAATATATAATATATGCATATTACATATATTTATATATAAAGTACTTATATAAATATATTTTCTATATATGCGTATTACATGTTATTTTCCCACTCTGAAAACCATCGAAGGAAACTTGACCATAACCAAGTATTACTCATGAAGAATTCATTCAGTCATACTTCTTAAATACAAAAGTCTTGCATCCAACTCATATAGCATAATATAGCTATGTTTCTTCATTACACAAGAAAATGTGCTTACATTTCTACCCTTGACAGCTGCCACTTTATCCCTTTCTGAAACTTAATGATTCATTAATTTACAACTTTGTGCATCCTTAATATATCGTAAGAGACAAACAGATAAAATCCTATTGTATTTTTCATGAATTAAAAGAAAAAGCTTGCTAAAATCAATTTTAAAACAAATTCTGGGAAGCCTATTCTTTGGATCATCTTCCATTGCACTGTTTTTATGTAAAACACAAGCTGCAAGCAATATACAAAGATATTTATTAGCTTATGTGGTAGGAATATGATAGCCTTCAAGCAATCTGAAATCATGGATATTAAGAAAGCCTACTTATTGGCAGACAGCTGACTGAAATGTCCAATATACCTGTGCTCATTTTAAAAAGGACAAATATAAGGGTTTACAAGGTGAATGAAGTAAAGAGTTTTGATAAGACTTGATAAAATTAACCTGACACTGTGAATATACTCAAATCCTTCCTATCCTTAAGAAAACAAAAAAGCTTTTTTTAAGAGTTGTGACTATGATCTCTACTAAAATCGATAAAGATAGATCATTTTAAGCAGCACCATTTCTTCTTATTACTTCTCAAGGCACTGAGTTAATCAGTTCAGAGGAAATGTTCACCGTCAATTCCTATGTCTTGAGGTAACAAATTTGGAGTTCTACCATTCAATACATAAGCAGTCTTCATGCTACCTTCCTCTATTTCTCTCTCTTCTTTTCTTCCCTTCTAATTATCAAATTCTGTATGTATTTGCTGCCTCCACTTTTCCTTCCTGGATATTCCTCTGACTCTATACGGTTCTTGCTACATCTTCACCTTCCCAGGGAGGGCGTTCCCTTGAGGACCACCAATGACTCACTCTCCAGAGAATGGCACCAAGTCCTAGCAATTATACCAATTACACTTATATCATATGAGGCAATGTATTTGAAAATACTTTTAAACATTAAAGTACTATTTAAAGAGGATGGTATTATTATACCTCCAAATGATCTATCAAATTTCCACTTTGACACAGTGTAATAGCCTTTTAACTGAGCTTCCTGATTCCCGGTCTCACTCTGCTCCAATCCATCCTACACTCTGATACACTGGAGTTACCGTCTTAAAGTAGAGAGATCTACTCGAGTCATTCCACTGCTCAAAACCCTCCACTAGCTCCCCATAATATACTGGATGAATTCCAAACTCCAAACCCTTCAATTAGCCATTGGAAATCCTACCTACTATTTGAAACTTTTCCACTAATACAAACCCCTCCTAATTTTTTTCTTCCCTCTAAACACCACATTTTCAATCTTATTCCTTGCTTCTGTGTATGCCATCTTTTTTGCCCCTAATACCCTTCCCCTCAACAGTGGCCCTTGAAGACCTGCCCTCCTCCATCCAGGGTCTCCATCCAACCCATCTCCTCTTAGAAATGTTCCCAGAGGTGAATTTAGCCTACTCACAACTCATGCTTTCATATTCTGCAAACTCTGCCATGTATGAGAGCTACTTATGTATGGTTCTTTCTCTCTTGCAAAGGCTTAGCAGACCACTAGAGGAATATTCTCTCTAGGAGAATATTTATCACAAACAAGGTGCTCAATAAAGAGTCAGTGACTTGTGTGCTTGTGTTCTCACCATTTAATGATTAAGAATATTAAAATAGTTGTTTGGGCCATCCAAAAAAGTTCTTTGTTAACTTTTAAGCGGAGCTATTAGTGCTTTTCAAATACAGTAAAAACAAATAGCCGACACCTGGTCAATAATGAAAATGTAATCTTAAAAACACACACACAAAATAAATTGCTGAAATGAAAAAATACAGCTAAATCTTGTATCTACTACATAACAGAAAATAATAACTATGACTAGAACAAATTATGCATGGAGAAAGAAAATAAACAAGACAAGGGAACAGTAAGAATATGTATCGTTGACAAAACGAAAGATATTATGTGCCCATGTCCTGATAAATGCACCTGTGTCTCCCATCTCAGAGTGGTTCAGTAATCCTCCCATCTGCTGATAGACTTGAATCTTTGGACCAACTCCAAGACTGTCTGGCCTCCTGAAGTTCCTCTGGCTTTCAAAGACTATGAGGTCAACCATTATAGTCCATACTCCTCCTTCTAGGGTTACTCTGAAACTGAAACTGCCTTAAGAAGAGGAGAGAGGGATGGGACGTTTTCCAGGGCCTTTGTCCTGTGGTACTAGCTTTGTTTGAGAATGGCATGAAACTTGCCAATATATCTACCTTAAGAAAAATGAACTAAGATTAGTAGTATCACAAGGTTAACCTAGATCTGTCGTTTTAAATGCTGGCTGTACTCTGTAATCACCTGGGGAGTTTTAAGAAAACGTTCACGTCTGGGGCCCACACCCACACATGTACTTGATCCAGGGTAGGGCCCAGACATCGGTATGTTTTAAAAGTTCCCCTGTTATATAGTCAGCTCAGGCTGCTATAAAAGCAATACCATAGACTGGTTGGCTTAAACATTTATTCTCACAGTTTTAGAGACTGAGAAGTCCAAGATCCAGGGGCTAGCAGATTTGGTTCCTGGAGAAAGCGCTCTTCCTGGTTTACAGACATCTGCCTTCTCTCTGTGTTTTCACATCAGAAAAGAAAGAAATAGAGTTCTGGTCTCTCTTTCTCTTCTTCTAAGGACATTAATCCCATCAAGGGGATTCCACTTTCATGACTTCATCTAAAACTAATTACCTCCCCAAGGTCCCACCTCTAAGTACCATCACATTGGGGGTTAGGACTTCAACATAGGAATGTTGGGGGGATACATTCAACCTACAACACTAGATAATTTCAAAGTGCAGCCAGGATTGAGAACCACTGACCGAGATCAATGGTTATCAACCTAATTTCACACTGAAACAAACATGACAAGGGTATCACGTGTGCAAAACACACCAGTGGGCAGACCAAGATTCTGCACAATTCTGTGTGCCAGGTGAGATGCCAGCCTTATTACCCTATTCAAGAAAATGTGTCAGAATGCAAGGGCAAAAACGTCATTACAGAAATATTTTTAATCTGATGACCAGGTGACTGAAAACTTTGAGAAAATCCAGAAAGTTCCTTATATCTGGCCAGCATTTTGTTATTCCAAGCACACAAGCAGGACTCTGGTGGTGACCAGGATCTCTGCAAAAAGAGGTCATTTTAAACAGCAACATTTTCTTTTATTCCTACGCAAGGTACTGAGTTAACCAGTTCAGAGGAAAGGTCTAGTATCAAGACCCATCTTTAAGTAAATATGTTAGAGCTCTAGACATCAAGAAATAAGCAGTTAGTCAGTGACAGTGAAAGAACAGAAAAATTATGGAGTAGATGGGGAAGGCAGAGAAAAAGAAGGATAGAATGATGCTCCAAGAATAGAAAGGTACCTGTGGACATTGTTATGAATATTTTAACAGAAAATCCTTCTTTCTTACTAATTAATAAATTATTCTTTCCAAATGTATAAAGACTATATTTCCAAGGAATCTGTAAAAAATTTATCTTTTGTCAATGTGTACATAAATTAATGCATGCTTATTGAATGAAACCAGAAAGTTCACATTAACCAGGACTCTGAATAATCACATTTACTCTAATATCTGCATAAGTATCAGAAGCAAAAAAAAAGATAATCTGCCCATTTTAACACATTAGAATTTTTAGGCAGAAAGATATGTTAACACATACTTTTAAAATTATGTTAACTACAAAGCTCCCCAAATTATATTAACACATCAAAAATATTTTAAAATAATGGTATCAAATAGTGTCAATCTTCTTCCTATCATAATCTTCATCACAATCTTCTTCCTATCATAATCTTCATCACAATGCTGAGCAATTTTGAATTTTTTTTTAAATCTTAAACTCGTGATTAAAGGAAGTGAGGTGAAAAGGAAATAGAAACCAATAAAAGAAAGGAAGGTGAGTGAGAAGAAAATAAAGCAAAGATCCTAATCGAAGAGCAAATCTTGTTTCTGTTTTTAACTCCTGTGAAAATTTCTAACTCATCCCCTGCCCTGTTCCATCTGAATTTAACTAAATTCAAATATTTGCTGAACATCCGCTATGTGCAGGGCTGAGCCACATGCAGTACCTCATCTCTGAGATTAATGATAAAACTTCAGACAAATTCCAAAAGCATGAATATCCACATAATGTAACTGCACTTCCTGTCATTTATCTGCTTTCCAGAACTGACTTGGGCCACCACCTCTTATGGCCAGCTTGACTACAGAGCACTTAATACAACATGATGGCTTTTGATTGACAAAAAATACTGCCTTCGTGGTATCAAGATACTTCATTTATCATTACTGACCATCTCCCACGCCCACTGCCCTCTTCTCCCTAACAGGGAAGCATGCTTGCATGTGCACGTGCACTTATATACACACATACACGCTGGCTTAATGCCCTGCCCCCGGGACATATCCAAGCTTCATGGCTGCCAACTCATCTAGAATTAAATGTTCACTGAAAACTGCTCCTGCCACTACACATGCAGTAGCTATCATGGGGACTATATTTTTCATGCACAGATAGGATCTAGGTGATGCTTAGGTGCATTTCTGGGAGAATCAAAGAAAGCAAAGGTCTGGTGCCAGAAGTGGCATTAAAGATGGATGGCTAGAGGTCAGTGGTGACCTAACTCTCGAATTGAGATTAGAATCAAAAGAAGGAAAGGCCAGAATAAACTGGCTGATCGCAACAGCAAAAACCTACTGCTATCTAAGAAGCTTCACAGTACTGTATTAAAGATTTATTAAGCACCTACTATAGGTGGTAAGTCCAAGAATGCTAAGTCCAAGGTTGAATGAAATACATACAGTCTTTGCCCTCAAGGAGCTCGTCTAACTGGGGAGAGAGAGAGAGACATTGCAAAGCAACACAGTGAATGCTAGAACAGGTACAGAAAATGAGTTGTGGGAGCTCTCACTCCTGGACCAGCAGCTAATCTCATCCATTCAACCCCAGTCTCTAAAGGCCACGAAGTGGCCATTTAACTTTCTTCATCTTTTGCTGCTCTACCTCAGGCCACCAGAACGTCTCTGTGATCTCTGCATGGCTGACACAACACAGGCCAAAAATAACCAACATACATCGATACTTCAAATAATTTTAATGACTCTAGGAGTCTTTTTAGTTGAGTTGACTTCTCATCAATACTATCAATCAATACTTTATCAGCTTTTGATTCTAAAACAGCACTTTTTAATAGGCTTTCTGCAGTGATATAAATGTTCTATGTGTGCACTGCCCCATGCAGCAGCCACTAGTCACATGTGCCGACTGAGCACTTGAAATATGGCTGGTGTGAATGAGGAACTGAATCAATGTATTAAATAAATCTGAAATTAAATAGCCACATATGCCTAGTGGCCGTGGCACTGCACAGCACAGTTCTAAAATATAAGTGTTTTAAGACTGTGCCATATGATCAAATAATTTTTCTCTTAATTCCTATACATATGTTATACATGCCTCTGAAGAATTAAAAACACAGATAAAAACTGGTTTCCTTCTGTAACCTGTGGTTGCTGCCAGGAATTACTCCCAACAAGACACTAAAAGTTAAAGCACAATCGAAACGTAAATATGTCATGTTTAAATTGGTTCTGACTTTTACCAATGGCCTTCTTGATGAAGTGGGGAACATTTAAAAATATTTAAAAGTTAAGATATTTAACACATTAAGAGATATTTGGGAAAGACTGTTATTTTCAACTAGTTCTAAAAGAAGAAAACATCTTCCAAGTGAGATTTAAAGGAGGTTTCAATGTGGGGATTGATTCAGAGCAGCTGGAATGTAGGTATCATGAGTATCAGGACTCTGTATGTTGATGCACTGCTTAATTATTAGTGCCTAGCAGATGCTGCGCACTTAGGAACCTGTAATGGAAGAGTAGTTAAAATAGTACGGATGGGAACATTCTGTATCTGGGTCATGGTGGTTGTTACCTGACTATATGTATTTGTCAAAACTTCCCAGATGGTACACTAGAAAAGATAAATTATGCCTTAATTTTTTTAAAAAAGAAAAGGGGGAAAAAAGTAATATGGGAGCACATGGGAAAAATCATGAATGGATATCTGCAAGAAAGCAAATGGGAACGTGAAATGTAGCGTCACATCTCATGTGAAACGAGCTAGTATATTCCAAACAGCAAATTCATCTCCCAGGAATGAAAGGAGGAAAAGGCTCAGGCTTGAGAGTCAGAAGGAACATATAGACTGAAAACAGGCTGTGCGATGTTAGGTAAGTCGTCTAACTTCTCTGTGCCTCAGTTCCCTCGCTGAAACATGTGTAAAATGAAACACCTATCTGAAACAGTTTTGGGGAGAATGAAATGAGAAAATGTACATAAAATGTCCTGCAGTGGGTCTGCACCTGGCAAGCACTGAGTAGATGGTAAATGGAAACAAAACACAAGCTAATCTTCTTAATCAAGGCCTTCCTCTGAGGTCCTCTGGTCCTGAATGAGGGGGTTCCATTTCCATACTCCAGTCTAAACAGTTGGCAAATGAGTGGTCAAGCAACGCTACCGGGTTAGACAAAACTCAAATCTCCTTGGAGTCAGGGGAATGAGGAAATGCAGTGCATGCTTCCAGAAAAACCTGAAGTTTTGCCAGAAGCAAAATTCTCACAAGAAATTTTCAGCAAGTTCCCAAATGTCTCATGCAGACATGACAGCATAAATGAATTCATCAATGAAATGATTTATCCTGGCAAACTTCCCTGAGTGGAAGCAGCTATAGTCTACATAAAAAGGAGAGAGAGATGAAATAAAGAAAATTCCTATTCTGCAAATCAAAAGTAATTAATTTTCTGAATGGAGACTAGTTATTATTTGGGGGAAAAAGGCATGAATATTTTCTATTCCTGGTTACAATTTGTCTTTGGAAGGTAAACAGACCAAGCTGAGAGTCACAACATACTGGATTCTACTGATTCCGTACTCAAGATAAATTAAGCAATTAATTCTTGCAGAGGAATTGGGTATAATTTGTAGTTAATGTGTCCTTTAAAGCAATAATACATGACTTAAAAGTTCAGAATTTGATTCATTACAAATTTAACAGTAATATTTAAACATACTAGTTCAGCGTACCTTGCATGACTATAACTCAATTCAAAGATCGTGAAATTGACATATACACTAATATGTATAAAATGGATAACTAATAAGAACCTGCTTATAAAAAAGTAAATAAAATAAAATTCAAAATTTCAAAAAAAAAAAAAAAAGATCCTGAATTCTCATTAGTTGAAAGAAACTATTCCTCCTTAAAAGCTCTTAAAACACCTACCTCTCCTCTATGACTCATAGTTAAGCCTCCTTACAGGAAGCCACTGCAGATTTTCCCATTACCTGTTCAGTGGGTCACAATTAAATAATAACTAGAGTTATACAGTCATTACATTAGTTCTCCACCTAGTAGAAAACCTCTCAATTATTTTAGAGAAGGTTCAAATTCTCTTGGAGTCCTCTTTATTTTCTGCCTCTCTGATTAAGAATCTCCTTCAGCTGAATAACATTAAATGTTGTGTTCCTCATGTGATTTTTAAAATTAATATTAAGTCAGGTATCAGAAATCAAGTCCATGGTAAAAACTTGTTAATAATCCGGAAACTTTACTGACATTTAAATGTCAAACTAGCTCAGCAGTTGTCAAAATGTGGGCCTAGACCAGCAGCATCTGCATATCCTGGGAATTTGTTAGACACTGAGATCCTCAGCCCCACCCCAGAACTACTGAATCAAAACTCTTCAGGGTGGACCCCACAATCTGTGCTTTAACAAGCCTTCCTGGTGCCTCTGACGTATCCTAAAGTTTAAGAACTGTGATCTAGCTAATTCTGGCAAAAACATTTGAGGCCTCAGGCTAATCTTGATATGATGATCCAAATGGATGAACTCACAGATAGATTTAACCCCCTCCCCCAAAAAACCCATAATGTTCCTCTTTAGTTTCCAGTGATCCCTAGCAGTAATGTGGAAAGGAAGAATTTGTTTCACTCCAAATAATCGAATGAGGATTTTTGTGTTTGGAGAGTTACTTGAAAGAAGCAATTGGTCCCTATGTCCAGTTCAAAATCATCAGGACATTTTGGACACAAAAAGTGATAAGGTCATTATGACATTGCTAACGATGAACACCTTAGTGAATTCTACACCTTGTTTCTGGATAATGGTAAGGATGGCAGCCTAACATTCAAATTGTATCAGAGCTGTCACCCTGCACACTAAGTCTCAGTGGGCGGACCTTTCCTGAGCATCCATTATATGTGCCAGCTCAACTCACTGGCTCCAAAGACACTGAGAATGAGTAGTAAACACATTCACAAATACAACAGTAGATGTTGAGAGTAAAATAATTGAAGTGGAGACTGAATTTTTCATTGGTAGATAATGTGCCTCAGTTTTTCAAAATGTCCTATCTGAGATCAGGTATTCATTCCATCTGAGGTAGCCAAGGCCCCTAGGTCAGTCTGCAGGCAACAAAGTAAAAGGCCAACTGTGTTAAAATGGGAAGGGATACAAAAGTATTCACCTGCCAGTCTCAAAAAACCCACATTCTGAGTTCTAATACAAGCTCACATTCAATATCATCACATAAACTTGCGATGCTCTTAAACAATTCATTTAATCCTTTCCAGTTAAATGTTACATCATCAAAACATTAAAGAAAATGTCCAATAAACTGAAATCTATAAACCCCAAGCAACAGGCTACTAACAATGCTTTATTGAGAAAAGCCTTTGCAAAACATGGTGTATTGAAATGGAATAGCATTCCGTCCAAAAGGAATGAAGTACTGATACATGCTACAACATGGATGAATCTTGAAAACATTATGCTACGTGAATGAAGCCAGACACCAGAGGCTACGTATCATACGATTCTATTTATATAAATGCTCAGAATAGACACATCTATAGAAAAAGAAAGTAGACTAGTGATTGCCAGGGCTAGGGTCAGAGAGAATGAGGAATGACTGTTCATGGAGTTTCTTTTGGGGGTGATTAAAATGTCCTATCATTAGATAGTGGTGATGGTTCCACAACTTTGTGAATATACTAAAACCCACCGAACTGAACAATTTAAAAAGATGAATTGTATGCCATGCAAATTATATCTTAATTTTAAAACTTCACAATATACTCAGGGAATGTGGTTTAGGTGGCATGCAAATCAGTATCCTCTGGTTTATTTTTATACTACAGTGAGATTTTCTTTAAATAATAATCTAAGTACCAGGAGGACCTGGCTTTGCTATTAAAACAGATCTATAACAGAGACATAAATTCAACAGGTATGTATTTGATGACCACAGTACTTTTAAAAAATGTCTTCCCCTCTCCAGAATCAATTGTTTGGTTTTAGAGAAAACCAGGACCAGATTCCTCGCAAGTCGTAAATGTCAACCGTGTGCATCACACCACCCCTGAGCACTTTCATAAAGCTTTTAGAATTTAAATTATGTGCATATATCTGGCAGGCTACTGGCAATTATCACCATATAGCAATGCAATGCCCATTAGTTACAACACAGAAATGATTTCTTTTTGTAAAGGTTACTGTGCCAAAAGCAGCACCATCTACTGGATAAAAATATAAGTTAATATCTACTTTATTATGAACAATCTATTAGGATCCTCTAACTGTAAAGAGTATAAAATATGTGCGCTCACAAACGGAGGTACATTTTCTAACTTTCGGGTTAATGGCTCCAAACCTATTGTATGCCATCATAATAGAACATCTTCATGAAAGAAAAAAAGACATTTCTTTAATAGAATACAAAAATCCAGTCTTACAATCCTTCCAGAAAATGCCCGGAACACTTGAATCTGCATCCCAGGTAAAGATTCTAACTGGCTCTTTCAGAAGACAGTTTCAGTATTAAATGTGTAACCTGGAAAGTGGTGGGTAAAAGATGAATCCTTGAATACCTATATCAACCTGCAGCTCTCCTCTGACTTTGGCAGCAGGGGCAGAATGTTGACAGAATTTTTGATTGAAACTTTTTTTTTTTAAGTAACTGCCCAGACTTGAATGTGACTAAATTAAAAGTACTGAAAACACTGAAAAGTCAGGTTGGTGCCTGTTCCTGTTACTACCTTTCGGGCGTGTGTGTGTGTGTGTGTGTGTGTGTGTGTGTGTGTGTGTTTAATTCGCATCAGACACGTGTATTCCTCATTCAAGCCCATAAATATCCGTAGCATGAACTAAACAGCAAGAATGCGATACAATACGTAGCCCCGCACCAAGGGTGCATTTATCTTTTTATGGATATCTAAAAGGCTCTTTTCCACACTTCGCAAAGAGGAGGAGAAGAGCTGCGAGGACAAGAGGCGTGACGGGCAAGCCCCCCTCTCCTGGCCGCGTGAGCAGCGTCCCCGCGGGCAGGTGAACTGTGGCGGAGGTGCGAGGTGGGGAGGGGGCGCGTTCTCGTCGTGCCGCCGCGACACGGTGGGCTCCCCAGTCCGCCGTCCCTCTTGCCTCCTTGCTAGATGGCGGCGCGGCAGCAAGTACCGAAAGCTCTGAAATCCCCCCACCCGTGTCCCAAACGATCCCACAGGGGAAACCCCGCCGAGGTCTTAACACTCACCCAGGCGGCAAACACAGAGGAGCTGAATACAGGCGAGAAAGCGCTTTAGGATTCGCATTTCCAGACGGTCCGGGGGCTCCCACCGCGCGGCTCCTCGGCGTGACTGGATGGAGAGGGAGGGAACGCGAAGGAAATGTCCTCTCCTCCAGTGTATAGACTGGTGCGAGGCTGTGTGTGTGTGTGTGTGCGCGCGAGCGCGCGCGAGAGTGTGTGTGTGTGTGTGTGTGTGTGAGAGAGAGAGAGAGAGAGAGAGAGAAAGAGAGAGAGAGAGAGAGAGAGAAGGACAGAAATAACCTAGGGGAGGACGCGTGGTGCTCGCGGGCCCGGGAGCCGCTAGCCGAGGCGCATGTCGGGCGGGCGGGACTCGGTTTCCCAGAACGGCGGCGGTCGCGGTCTGAGCTCTCGGAGCGCCAAGGCGCCTGTGTGCCGGGTGCGCGCTCGGGCCGGGCCGCGCGCGCCGCGGTGCGGCGGGGGCGCGGGCGGGGGCGCCGCGCGGCGGCAGCGCCGCGCGCGGGGGGTGGAGGGGCGTGGCTGCCGTTCGGGGGCCGGGTCCTGGGGTAGCGATTCACAGAGCGACACCCCCTCCCCCCTGGCCCCTGCTAGTAGCTTCGCTGCCCCGGAGTTTGTGGAACCCGCTGGGGTTTAGAATCTTCGTGGAGAAAATGTCTCTTCATTAAGACTCCTTCATCCCTTTGGAAGAGGAGGCCCGACCCCCATTGTTCCGCACGGCCAGAGATTGACCTTTGGGGTTCACCCCTGGAAATGTTTTTCATTTGATTGTTTCCCTGCCCGCATATGCTAAGTGAGTACAATCAGGAAGTGGTGGAGTCGCCTGGGTAACCTGGGTTCCCCTTTCCACTTTCTTTCCATTTTCCAAAGCACCAGAGTAGTTCCAGACCACATTTCCTTCAGGGCAGTTGACTGCCAATCATCTCTGGCCCTGATTGTGACCAGTCAGACCCTGCCCCTGCCCCGGACTCCAATCAAATTGTCCTGCTGTGCACAGCTGCCGGGAGGAACTTTCAACTCTGCCGTGGTCCTTCCGGACGCACCAAACTACCCAAGTGCCTCCTTGCACAGAGTCGCAAGGGAAGGTTTTTTAATCGCTCGATTGCAGGATATACAAAAGAGATATAACACATGCCTTGTGCTGCCTCAGAGCTGGAAATGTCACGTTGTACGTGCTTGTTTCTATGTGCTTTCTATTTGTATACTTATATAAGACCCCGTTTGTCGCCTTTCAGGAGTCCACTCTAAGGCACAGAAAGTCAAGTTCTGGAATTATCCCTGTATTCTCAGCAATCATTTGATGTAGGTTATCTGTACAGTGTGTACTCCTGTGTCCTGTACTTGTCTCAAAAATAGTATTTTAGCTTTAAATTTTTAAAGAAAGCTTATCACATACAAAATTGGGTTCTGAATGTATTTTGAGGGTTACTACCAGTTCTCCCTAATATCCACAGCCTCTGAACACTAAGTTAAATATGCAGAGCTAATGATGCAATTTGCTGTTGCTTCAGAAATTGATTACAGTCGTGTAATAAATTTCAAATCTACATAGAATGTTTATTCAGGAATACATATAAATATTAAGAAAGTGACCCTGGATCTTATTCTTCCTGCGAATAAAAATAGAAATGCTGCAATTTTTATAAGAATTATGATCTTTTATAAGATTGATGATTGCTCACGTGAGTTTCCACTTCGGAAGAAAAATTTTGCTTGCATAGCAAGAAGTGTATATATAAACTAGAAATGCACTGAAAGGTCAGAGAAAGTGTTTAATATGGACTAGAGTAGGCAGAGAAGTTTTCCTAGAGATGGGTAGTTAATCCAGAAGGACTGGCTGGAAA
Source organism: Eschrichtius robustus (assembly GCF_028021215.1). Classification (NCBI taxonomy): domain Eukaryota; kingdom Metazoa; phylum Chordata; class Mammalia; order Artiodactyla; family Eschrichtiidae; genus Eschrichtius; species Eschrichtius robustus. The sequence goes on along the minus strand of NC_090831.1, from coordinate 101,237,906 downwards.
ACAATTGATGTCAGGGGGTGGAGACAAGAATGAAAGAAGCAGATGTTTCGTGCTATAAAAACTACATGAATTAAATTTGAGCAGATTGAGTGGGGTCAGACCTTGGGAACTTTGATTTCCTAGTGGAGGAGCTTATACCTGAAATACTAAGCAAGAGGTAACCACAAAAGACGCTTCCAAGAACTTTGTTTAGAAGCTAGGTAGGTTTGCTCAGGGGCATGTATGGTGTTCTAGGAGGTCTCGATTATCAAATCTACCTCACTAGACTGCCAGAATAACCCAACAGTAACAAAATTTACCCTAACTCCCCTCTTACTTGGCCCCAAGTCACACCACTAGTCACTTTTTAAAGTTAGATCATGAAACAACGACATTGTTGAAATAAAAGTTACTCTGATAAAAAGGGCAGGTAGATCTTGTGGTTTCTGCTAATCCCATCCTCAGAGTTAAAAGTACTGTCATTTACCTGGGAAGGTACAAAAGCCACCTTGAGAGAGTAGTCAAGTTGCTGCTGAGGTTTGTATGGGGAGCAGGATGGAAACCAATTCTACATGACTGAGTAATAGCAATGGAAAACTGATTTGCAAGACCAAATCAGTGGATCTAATAGTCCTGAGGAGGGCAATGGAATAGGAGGCTTAGGAGGCTCATCTATCTCTATTTCTATTGGTTCTTTAAAATTCATCCTTGACATTCATTCATTCATTCAACACATTTCTATTGCGTATCCATTATGTATCATGCATTGCTTTAGGTGATGACCATCCAAGTATGAATTACTCTATTCCCACCATAAACGAACTCAGTATCAGATAGGAGAGGAAGACATAACCACTACAAAATGCCATTGTAGAGGATTGCCATATAAAATACAGGATGCCCAAGTTAAATTTGAATTTTAGATTAAACGGTGAATAATTTTTAGTACAAAATAATGTTAGTGCATTATAATACTAAATTTAATGAATTAAAATGAATTAATTAATGAATAATTTTTAATATAGTAAATAATTTTTTTTTAGTACAAAGTAACTTTTAATGTACTCCCATGCAATGTTTGGGACTTACTTCTATTTTTAAAAGCTCATCGTTTACCTGAAACTCAAATTTAACTGGATGTCCTGTATTTTTATTTGCTAAATCTGACCGTCTCCCTTTTGTGTGTCTGGGAATTGTCTGATGTCAGGGCTAGTCATTTGTGGTTGTGTAATGTCCATGGTTTCCCATGTGTCCTTACTTGGCAAATTATTTCCAAAGTGTTCCTAACATGAATAAAGATAGAGGCAGATGGTGGAAGGGGGGTGTTTTATCTGCAGAATCTGTTTGACTCGTAAATTCAGTGGAAGGGCTAGGAAACTACAGAATATTGTAGAGTCACTGAATAAAACATGGACTTAAAGGGGAAGTAAAATATCTGTACTTCTTATACTATCACAGTAATACGTTGTTCCCGTTTGGCTCACATACATTATTGCTTATTTTTATCCATTGTCACTGACAAATGTATTTGAGCAGAAATCATTAGGTTGGATCAATTAAATATTTACACTTTGAAAAATTGTTATTTTTTTAGAAGTAAAATACTTCTTAGTTGTCAGTAGTATTAAGATAATTGTTAGTTGTACTAAGACAAATGCGTTCTCTAGAATGGAAGAGGCGATTCTTCTTCTACATTGTGCTGGTTATAAGCTAATGACTGATATTTCAACAGCTACACATGCCGATCCCTTTTCCCCACCCCAAGATCATCTCTATTATAAAACATAATAATCATATTTTTCTTTTCCCCTGACAACCGTGATCTGAACTCCATTATTCAAAAAGTTCCAAAGGAATGTATCCTCAAATTTGTATGGCATTAAAGAGATCCACATGGCCAAATTTAGGTTTATTGCTACTTTCATTTCCTCGCCATTTAAAGGTGAAAACGCATTTCTCCCTGTTCTTTCAGAGACAAGCATGGGATTTAAAGTGTTCCTACAAGCTTAATTTAAAATCAATATTTACCTGCTCTCTAGGACTTTGAAAAATGTCCAGGATAGTGTTAGACTAGAAAGCAAGTGTGTAAAACAAATTCTACAAACCAGAGAATCAGCATTGGACTGGGTCATTGGAATGAGCTATTCTATCTCAAATGCATAAACATTCCTGATAAATGGTCACTTGGCTGTTTCTTGCCTGTCTCCAGTCAAAAATAACATACAGCCACTCTAGATGATCCATTACACTTCTGACAATATTAAAAATCATTATGTTCACCTTTATTTTTAGTCAAAATATTATCTCTCTATAACTGCCATCCATTTGATTTTAGGACCAGAACAAATCTCATCCCTTGTAGAAAGAACTGCTTTTCTCTAATCCCAGATAATGAGGTTTCCCTTTTCTGGCTAAATGCTCATTCTTCCAAGCTTGATTTGAACCCCCTGACTCTTCTGGAGCCAATGGTCCATCATTTCTTTGAATCTCTCCCTCCTGATTTATTCTTCTCACTAGGCTATTAAAATATTTTTCCATTAAAAAAATCTTTTCTTGACCACACGTCTCATTATAATTATAGTACCGGGTGTGTCTTCCTTCATAATCTTCGTGTAAGAATAGACTATAATCATTATCTCCACTTCCTTACCTCCCATTTCTCTCAAACCGCTAACACTAGGTTTCTGCCTTCCTTATTCCATTTATAGAGGTCTTTAAACGGTGTAAAAATCACATTCTAATGGTCTTGCAAGTACATAGTACCCGAAACTAAAAACTCATCATTCTTCCTAAGCTAGCACTTTCTAGAGTCCACAAAATTTTAGAAGTTTCCTTGACCTCTCCTTCTTCACCACCCCCATCTAATCAGTCACCAAGTCCTACAGCTTCCTCTTAAATTCCATCCTGTCTCTACCATGATTTCTTTACATAATCAATGGGCCTGGCATATATTCTGTACTTAATTAATGTTTAAATATATGAACTAATTTATCGAAAAAGGGCTGCTGTCAGACCAGTACTACCAGCTACTTCTCTTGCCTGCTTATAACAAGGTTCCAGAGAGCTCTGTGATGTTTCCCTGTCAGTTCCTAGATACTAATTTAGATCCTCAGACTCAGGAGGCATCCCATCTCTCTTGACTTACTGGCTGGCTTTTTTGATTACAGACGTAGACAGCTCCTGACATATTTGCCTTAACTTAGAACTTACTTGGTGGTTTTTGTTCTTCAGCTGACAGCACGGCTAGCAGGCCTAGAACCCCTCCCGTGCATTCCCAGCCTACTATGATCTTCTCTCCCCTTCCTGCACAATTAACCACTCCTCCACTGATTCCATTCAAGCAGAGAACAGGCTGGGCCTGAGAACTTCAAACTTTCCCTATTGTTTCCAGCGGCAGTATTTGGCCATTAGTTAATTTAAAATTTTGAGAGTTAAGAAACATCTGTATTTCTGGGCTGTTACAAAACCTTGACGTTTGCCATTGGCCATTCTCTCTAAGTCTCTTCTTTTACTTACATTATATCTAGACAGCTTCTCCTGTTCCCTAAAGTAGGAATAAAAGCTGAGGAGGCCCAAAGCCCTGGAGGATTCTCTCATTAATTTCATGAGAAATAATATGACTCAAACAGATAATATAATTGAGAAGCTGATATAAACCAAAGTTCTAGAAAACTAATTAATGATCATCGCTTTACTGTATCTCTCATCATAATAGTGATTGTAGACACATGTACAGGGCAACTATTAGGTACCAAGCATTGTTCTAAAGATGTAGTATGTAATTGTCTAATCCTCCAGCAAATCTATGATGTGCATAGCTTTACCATCTTCCCAGTCTCATGGGAAAACTGAGGCAAAATGATTTGTCCAGTCACACAGATTGTAAATGACAGACTTTGGGTGTGAACCCATATATCTAATTATAATGTACACTGCCTCTCCCTGAAGACACTTAAGAGATTGTATACCAATTAATCCCTAACCAAACTCAGTCCAGGTGCCTTACATAGTTGGACATGTGTTCCTACTTTGCTTTCCTGACACATAGTACACTTTACAAGCTTATCCCATGTCAAATGTCAGTAACATGAACAGTGTGTGAAGTGAGAAATAAATACCAACCCAGGAATTCAAATGTGCTGCCTGCCCAAATAAGATTATTATTATCCTGAGAATAATACTGGCTTGGGTTTCTCTTCAGTTACCTAAGTAGATATATTTTGGAACAAACAAACCCCTAGCAGGATTTGGGAAATCAGTATAGTTGAGCAGAAGTTGACATCAAGATGGAGAACAGAGGGATGCCTTAAGACCCTTGTTTTCTTCCCTGAATCCTCCAGCACCTGGTGAATTTCCAAAATCTTATCAAGAAAACAGCATATGACAGTAGTAATATTTATCCTTTACTGACTTGACTATCAACTCTATGCCAAATATTTTTGCATCTGTTATCTTTAATCACTCCTAAACTCCAAATTAGATATATCATTTCTCCATTTCGCAGATGTTTCCCAGGGCTGAAATAGCTTAGCATTACTCAGGGTCAAAGAACTTGTGTCGGTAGAATTGGAATTAAAAACCGAGTTTCTCTGATTTCAGTGTGTATGCTCTTCCCATAAACATACCTTGAATTTAGTCAGCCAGAGGAAGGCATCCTTCTCAAGCAGCAGTAGCTTGGTACTTACCATATCCCCTAGTGAGCACCACAGTTCAAACTGAATTGACACGATTCCTGCTTGCTTTATATTCCAATGAAACTGGTTCTTCATAGCATTTATGCCTGTCTATCTTTGTATATGTACACTTGACAAATTAAAATTTGAAGGCCAATGAAGCATGTTTAGTAACATGAAGAAATGCCTAATGATATGGGTAAATTAAAATAACAAAAACCAAAATGGGGAAATACACAATGAAAAGCGAGTATATCAGGATGGGCTAGGGTATACTGCAGTTAACAAAGAAAATTAAAAGATCTGGGACTTGACCAGACAAAAAGTTTCTTTCTTGATCACTGGAAGCCAGTTTAGCTGCCTTGAATATGGTTGGTCAGGAATCCAGGCTGCTTTGAGCTTTTGGCACCTCCTTCTCAACATGCGTTTTCACAATTTCAAGGAAAGAGAGTGCTTGGGGGTCCTGCACTGTCAACGGAAATATTTCCACACAGATATGACATATATCACTTCTCTTCCAACCCATTGGTTTTCCAAAGTGCCTAGAAGGAATGAATTGGGTAAATAATAGATGAAATAGAGAAATGAATATGGGTAAATAATAGATATGTCTTCTATACAGAGTGAAAACGAGAGAGAGAGAGAGAAGGAGATAAATAGATGAATAGAGAAGTGAATATGGGTAAATAATAGATATGTCTTCTACACAGAGTGAAAACGAGAGAGAGAGAGAGAAGGAGATAAATAGATGAATAGAGAAATGAATCTGGGTAAATAATAGATATGTCTTCTGCACAGAGTGAAAACGAGAGAGAGAGAGAGAAGGAGAGTATAGAATAAAAGGATATAAAGAAACTCAAAATCAATAGGGCACACTGTTTCATGACTGCATAATGGTCTGATAATTGTTTTGCTATCTTTCTTAGGTTCTGAATGTTAAAAATTATTCTAAAGTCTTTCAGAGAAAAATACCTACGTAAATCTCCACTGTCAGAGTTGGAGCAGCTCACAGAATTGTTAACCCACACCCTCCATCAATCTTTGGGGTGTTGCCCCAACCCAGAAAGCTTCTGTACAAGGTTGAAGACAGTGGATGGATAAGAATGAAGTGGCTGACTATGACAGCAAGGCAAATAGCTTGTATTACAAAAGAAAATCACTTCTCTGAATCTTTCCTACCTTTTTTTTTTTTTTAACCTTTGAAAGGAAAAATGTTGATTACATTTATATACTTTAAGATCATGAAGGCATGAACTCATTTCTTGTGTTTATAATAGCACTAGTCATTCCAGCACTGCTTAGAAAATGAAAAATGATTTTACCACTTTTAACTTGAGCCATATTTCCTTCATTTTACAGTAAGAATATAGTTTTTAAAAGAACTATTGCTGGAAATAAGTAAAAGGCTGGAGGAAAGAACATGGTCCTTCAGCTCAACTGAGGGACATCGTGTTCCTGTCTGTTACACTCCTCAGAGCTAATGTAATCTGTTACATACAAATCGAATGGGCTTTCCAGATTTTCACATACCTGTAACAGGTTATTGAATAATATAGACTCGTAGAGGTAAAAATATGAGTTTACATTTTTTTTTCACTAACTGTCCTTAATAATTACTATGCTGTAAACTGCTTTTCCCATCTCTTATTGCACCTTGGCTAGAGTCTATTCATTTTTCAGGCACTTTTGTCTATTAAAACTCTATACTCGGGGCTTCCCTGGTGGTGCAGTAGTTAAGAATCCGCCTGCCAATGCAGGGGACATGGATTCGTGCCCTGGTCTGGGAAGATCCCACATATCGTGGAGCAGCTAAGCCTGTGCACCACAACTACTGAGCCTGCGCTCTACAGCCAGTGAGCCACAGTTACTGAGCCCAAGTGCCACAACTACTGAAGCCCGCACGCCTAGAGCCTGTGCTCCACAACAAAAGAAGCCACGGCAATGAGAAGCCTGCGCACCGCAACAAAGAGTAGCCCTCACTCTCTGCAACTAGAGAACAGCCCGCGCGCAGCAATGAAGACCCAACGCAGCCAAAAATAAATAAATAAAATAAATAAAAATTCTAAAAAACCCCACAAACTCAACACTCAAGTCTACAACATCAATATTGTATGGATTCAAAGCTCTTCTTCTTCTCCAGGGATAGATAGGCTCAAGCAGCTTGGTGGTGGTGCATTCTTCTTACAGGATTTTCACTCCTAAATCCTCTAAGAGCTCTGACTCCTCGGGGCTTGGGATAGAGCTATCAGAGAAAAGCGGCAAATATCGCCTCACTTATCAGTATGATGACACAATCCTCTTCTTATTTTTCTTACCACTTCTCTGACTATCATTGATTGGCTGTCAGTGCCTTTCGGAGGGTATTCAAAGACTAACTCTTGATCTTTGGGCAAACATATGGATGGTTTGGAGCTTCTCCACCACAAAGTTTTCTGATGTGCACGATCCAGTCCCGGACTGTGTCATGTTACATGGCAAAGGGGAATTAAAGTTGCAGAGAAAATTAAGGTTGCCTATCAGCCTCCAGAGGAAGTAAATTTCGGTTGTTCATAAGCCACCCACTCTATGGTATTTCTGTTATGGCCATTTGAACAGACTACAGAACCTTCTAATTTTTATTCTCTCTCCTACCTTTTTGTCTTTGCTTCCTGGAAGACTTTTCGCAACTCTTCCAACACATCTATTGAGTTTATTGTTTCTCTTACCATGTTTTTAATTTTCAAGAGCTCTTTTTGGTCACTAAATGTACTTTAAGAGCAGTATCTTGTTCTTATTCCATGAATGCTGCATTTTACCATCTATTTTACACTCTTCAGAGACTAAAAGCTCCTTTCTCTACCCAAGGAAGAAAAATAAATGTCCAATCAGTAATGAACAACACCATAGAGATTTCAGTACAACATTAACATTTGGGGGAGGGGGGAGGAGATAATGACATGGAATATTCTAAAGTCCATATAATCTAATTTTCTAAGGATTCTCATTGTAGAGAGATCTCAGAGCAACTATGCTCATATGGGATATACGGCACAAGTAGTTTCTCCTTCCCCCAAAAATAAGACTAAATAAGCTAAAATTTACATGAGAAATCAACAGCTTAGGTGATCATGATAATAATAATGGTGAAGTTTAACACTTTTTCAGAATAGGAAAGAAATTTAGAAATTCTTTTATATTTCAATAAAACTGAGATTACTCAGAGATCCAATATAAGCATTTATTTACTTAAATGACTAAATTACTAAGTAATCTATCTAGTTAGTAAGAAAACCAGAACTAAAACTCAAATATATTGATACTTAGTCCTCTTTCTACAACACCAGGCAGCCAATTCTATTATTTACGATTTCTTTGTTTGATAGGACTTTGGAATATAGTGGTCATTGGCAAACATTCTATTATTAAAATAATAATAAATATTTTCTCCAGAACACGTTATTTCTAGAAATTATGCTTCCTTAAAATATCCACTGATCTTATACCTTGTGCCTCCTTGTCTCCTCTCCACCTATCTAATTGTTAAAATTATCCTAGATAAGATCAACTGTTGATTTCCTAACAGTAGTAACAGATCCTATGGATTATCTCCCTCAACATGTATTCCAATCCCTTTTAGCATGCAGAGACTGGAAAGCTAAAAAAACTACATTTCTCAGACTCACTTGAAGCTAGAATTCCACCCATCAGATGACGCAGGGGAGACCTATTTGGAAGTAAGTGCAGTTAGGCATGGGGAACCCCCTTTTTTCACTGGTGCAAATAGCAGTAGAGGTGGCCTAATTCTGGGGCTGGCAGCTGTTTTGGAAGTTCCTCATTCTACAGATTGCTTATTGAATCAGAGGCAGCATATTTGTGTACTTTACAATCTAATTGTCATAATTATCATGTAGTATTTGCATGCTATTCCATTTAATATCCAAATCATAACCTTAATGAATGTTTTTCCTATTATGGATTTTTTATTGATGGCTTCCAATTTTTACTATTATAAATAATATTGCAGTGGAAGTCCGAATGCATAAAGTTGTGTCCTTTAAATTTTTTTTCTCCTAAGGATAACTAGAAATGAGATTATGAGTTGAAAGTCATCCTCACTTTTATACGATCTTATTATGAAGATATTCCTGATAAAAGGGCCTTTTCTGGACAGAGGGCAGAAAAATGGATGTATGAACAAACTGGGAGAATTGTTAAGTCATCCTCTGAGACCAGGGAGCAATCGTTTTGTCCTGATTTCCTCTGCAGACCTACAGGCTGAGAAGATTCCTCTTTATGGAATCATGCCAATCAAAAGTAGGTGCAGGAAGGATAGCAGAAGTTTGGGGAACCCTCTCTTTGGATGGAGTAAAAGTGAAGAACAGAACTTCAGCCTGGCTTCTATGCATCCCCCAAGAAGGGAAATTAGGATATACAAACATAGTTACTGGATAACCTTTATAGAACTGTAAAAATGAGAAATTTCCCCTTGTTTTAAATTGTTAAACTTTATCAATTTTCCTTAGTAATTTTCAGTAAAATAATTAATAAGGATGCATTTACGATTGGGAGCACAAGAGAGGAAGGAAGCAAGTGACTATGTTATTCATCAGAACCCCGTTGGAGGAGCACAACTTATTGTGGGGTGCTTAGTGAGGTGAGCTGGCTGGGCCCTTCTTATGTGTGAGCCTGGGTTCTAATGCCGCGGTCAAGATGTGTCTGGAGATGGAAAGCTCTCTTATATGAACAGCCAAAGACCACAATGGTGTCTAAGTGGTATACCCAATAGGACTTAAAATCAGTTAACAATATTTTCTTTCTTTGTTCACACTAGTGTTCTTAACTGAATGGTTGAGTTATTTTATGTCTGTCTTCATTTTGTTCTTGGCAGAACTAAAATGTCTAAAATAATATTTAGCATTGGGAACATAAGTAAACACAATCATAATATATATCTCTAACCCAGTTAACACAAGAAGGCCTAGCAGTGGATAAAAACCTATCAGATTGAGAAAGAAACGTTTCCATAGGCACTGTCAACTCAGTTAAAAGTAATTATTAACCACCTGCTTTGTACATTGACACCATGGGGATGCGGGGTGTTCGTAGGTACCAAGAAGCATGAGAAATGTCTGTCCCTGATCTTGAGAAACTGTCAGGATTCAATTTAATGAATACTGGTTGATACTAGACAGTCGGACATTAGGTGAAACATATATATGTATACACGTTACATTTTGTTCTCTGTAAATATAGTAGAAAAATGAAGTCTTTAGTGCAAACATGCACACATACAAGCAACCCAGTCTCCTCTTAAGCTATAATTCTTATAATGCTCTTGTGTAATATATTTTTTAGAAATGACTGTTGGATATACCCAAGAATGTACTCTTTATTATGGAAATGATTTTTGATTAAGGATTATGGGCCCTGGGCTTCCCTGGTGGCACAGTGGTTAAGAATCCTCCTGCCAATGCAGGGGACAGGGGTCCGAGCCCTGGCCTGGGAAGATCCCACATGCCACGGAGCAACTAAGCCCCTGTGCCACAACTACTGAGCCTGAGCTCTGGAGCCAGCGAGCCACAACTACTGAGCCCACATGCCACAACTACTGAAGCCCGCATGCCTAGAGCACATGCTCTGCAACAAGAGAAGCCACTGCAATGAGAAGACCGCCCACCGCAACGAAGAGTAGCCCCCGCTCGCCGCAACTAGAGAAAGACCGCGCAGCTACAAAGACACAGTGCAGCCAAAAATAAAATAAATAGAATAAATAAATTTATTACAAAAAAAAAAAAAAAGAAAAAAGAATCATGGGCCCTCTACTATCCTGTCTGATGGGTTGATTTTTCAAGCTGTCATTCAGGATGGGTGAGTTGAAAAGTACAATGAGGCAACTCATTGTGGGTGAACAAGAACAAACTTAAATGTGTGTTGAAATGATTTTGGGGCAAATTTCACAATGTTAATTGTACTTCAAAGCAATCTCTCTTGTGAGTCAAATCTAACCAAAAAAATTGAATGTCATCCAGTTATTATATAAAACAAATGTAAACTAGAGCACGATATAGTACCATGACATAGGGCAATACTGTACTTCAAAGCAATCTCTCTTGTGAGTCAAATCTAACCAAAAAAATTGAATGTCATCCAGTTATTATATAAAACAAATGTAAACTAGAGCACAATATAGTACCATGACATAGGGCAATACTGTACTTCAAAGCAATCTCTCTTGTGAGTCAAATCTAACCAAAAAAATTGAATGTCATCCAGTTATTATATAAAACAAATGTAAACTAGATCACAATATAGTACTATGACATAGGGCAATATTGCATAAAATAAGTATACACATCTTTTGGATAAGTTAGACTATGTTATATAACACAAATATATAAGTTAGACTATGTTATATAAAACATAAATGATTATCATATCATTATCTTTCATAAATATGGGAAATTTGGCAAAATATGTAATAATCTTGTAATATCAAATGAATTAAATATTCATTTAATCTTATAAGTGAAGATAGGTCCATGTTTTTAAAATATATTTTCCTTACGTGAGATATAAAATAAATGTTATGCACTTTCATCATATATGTGGAGGAAACAATGATATTGTTTAAAATTTGGTTTTTATGCATGTCAGTATATTTTATACAGATAAAGCGAGAAATCTCATATGGTAAGATTATTTTTATAAAACAACTGTTATTTTGTTTAACAAAAATTTATATGGGAAATTATCAATTAACTGTGCCAATCTGCTATTTATTAAAATTTTTAATTTTAGAATTGTCTAAACTATCCACTGAAAATAGGCCCATCTGGTAAATAATAGTATTCCTTTAATTCATTGTACTGTTTTTTCCAACAAATACAAAGTGCTTTTAAGCTATCCTTAATATAGTAGGTTTATCATGTAATGATTCATTTTTTAAGCAATGATACGAATTAAAAACAATACTTGACTTGAGCAGAAATTGCATTGCATCCAAAATTAATTATCCCTAAAGTAAAGTTTCCAATTTATTTTTGTATTTGTTATTATTGAGGCTTTAATTACTTAGAATTAGAATGAAATGAACAAAACTAAGCTTTAGTGGAATTATCCTATGCTGAATGTGCATTTTGTGGCTTGTGTCAATTATGATTTATTATACTGGCTTACTTTCGCTTTTGAGAAAAACTGAAGAACATGCCAAAGATGGCAATAAATAAGTGCGGATTTATTGTGGGCAATCACTGCAGTTTCAAAAGTTTTTACACCTTCTGTATCAGCCTACACAATATCTCACAAAATGAGAAAATAAGTCATTATGCCATAATTTAGTGGTATTTCATGCCTTTAAAAACAAAATTTGTACTTACGTGATAGTTTTATTACTAAAGTAAAAATAACAGACTCTTAAAATTATTATAATATAGAGTGAAGAGAAGAGACATTGTTTATGATTTTATACACAGACCAAAGGAAATGTAAGTTATCCCCTGAGACTAGGAGCAATTGTTTTGTCATGATTTCTTCATAGACCTACAGGCTGAAAATTCCTCTTCATGGAGTGACAACAATTGAAATTAGGGGCAGGAGAGGTGGTGGAAATTTGGGGAACTCTCCTTTTGAATGGAGTTAAAGTGGAGAAAAATTTCTGAAATGTTTTGTGAAAGAAGAGATCAAGTTCTGAAATGTTCTGTAAAAATAGCTTACTGTCTGTATTAGCTATCTATTGCTGCATAACAATTTAACCCAAAGCTTAACAGCTTAAGGCAAGTAACATAATTATCTCACACAATTTCTTAGGATTAAGAATCCAGGTGCAGCTTTACTGGGTGTTTCTGGCTCAGGGTCACACATGAGATCACAGTCAAGCTGTTGGCTGGCGCTCCAGTCTCTGAAGACTTGAGTGAGTCTAGGGGATCTGTTTCCAAGCTCATTCACACAGCGGTTGGCAGGAAGCTTCAGTTTTTCACCATGCGCTGCTCATGACATCCAGTGCAAGTGATCCAGGATGGAGGCTGCAGGGTTTTATAAACTACCCTCAGAGGGGCACACCTTCACTTCCACTGTAGTCTACTGGTCACACAGACCAGCTCTGGTGTAATGTGGGATGTGACTACACACGCATGTGAATACTAGGAGCTAAAACTCATTGGGAGTCATCTTGGAAAGTGGCTACCACACCATCCTTTGTTCAGTAATTTGTTTACACATTCATTCATTTGTAAACATTCATTAAGCCCCCGTTATGTGCCAGAAACTGTTAGATCCTGAAGATACAGCAACCAAAATAGACATAGTTCCTACTCACAGAGACAAAGAAGTACCAGATATTTAGAGTGATTAAAGCTATGTTAAGGAAGGCCATAGGCTGCATCACAGGCTCCCACAGTACCTCGTATTTCCCCAACATGGTTCTGGTGCTTGTTTGACTTCATGTGTGTAGGGAACATTACCACACTAACTAATAAAATACTTCCTCTTCTCTGATAATCTTCATTTACATTCCACCTTACTACCCACTCCATGCAGACCATGGAATTTTTCTTTATCTAAAGCCTCCTCCCTTCCAAAAGAACTAATTTAAATAATATTTTATTTTATTTTTATTATTTTTTTCATGTGGACCATTTTTAAAGTCTTTATTGAATTTATTACAATATTGCTTCTGTTTTTATGTTTTGGTTTTCTGGCCATGAGGCATATGGGATCTTAGCTCCCCAACCAGGGATTGAACCCATACCCCTGGCACTGGAAGGCAAAGTCCCAACCACTTCCCTGGACCAACAGGGAAGTCCCAAATAATCCATTATTTAATCACAATTGATAGTCCCAACTTCCTTATTTAACTAATTGTATTAGGATTGTGCTTCAACGCTATTAAGACTTTTAGTCCACTTATCTCCATACTTTATTCACATCTGTCAGACTTCTCCTGTCTTGTCTCCCCTCCCTATCCTCTTAGTCTCTACAATCCATCATTTTAAGTTTCCTGTTGCCAATATCCCAGATTCACTTCCCCTTGCTTTGCAAAACTTCCAGCTAGGAAGTTATCTGATTATCTGATTTCTTTATGCCTTTAGGTGACAGCTAGAGCACTGCAAGAAAATTCAAAGCAGGGTAAACGGGTTTCACTATAAATTTTCATCATCAAACTCAAATGTATCCCAAGTATTTCAGAAACCTGATCTCATTTTCCAAGTCAGCTTGTTTTTCCACTATATACCACAATGATTCATTTCTCTTCCACTTTCCTTAAGTATCTGGCCCGTCTCCACCTTAACACCTCCAACTCTCAGCAGAAAAGTTCCAAAGAGGAAATAGATGCCACCATCTGGAGCTGCCTCAACTTCCCTCCACTACATTTCCAAACATAATTCTAGTTACACCCATTCCGGCTTCCATCTCTCTTCATTTAGTGAAGGAAATGCACTGCCCTGTTTCCATCAAAGACTAATGCCGCTACGCGCACATGCATCACATCCTCAGTCTAGGGTCACACACACATCAGTGATCACACACATCATTTCTCATCTAGCTTTTTTGCTTCTTCCACCAGATGCTCTTTCTGACATGTTCTGAATGACAAATTATAAATTTTTATCTCTATCCTGACATCTCCTCTGCCTTCCAAAAGCCTGTTTTAACTACCCGCCTGGGTGTCCCGTAGATACGTCACACTGAGCTTCTCATCTTATTCCCTATACCCACTCCTCCTCCATTATTCCTCACTTAAGTATATGGATCTACCATCTACCTAGTTGCTCACTCCAAAAGACCGAGAGTCTTTTTTGAGACTTCTCTCCTCCTTAGCCCTTAACTCCCATTAACCTACCCCCAATATATGTTAAATGTATTCTAACCGTCTCTATTAATACCATGCTAAGTAATTTCTCACTGACTGCTACAATAGCTTTTTACTTGCTTTCCACATTCATTATTTTCCTCCTTAAATGATTCTCTGAAAACTAAGATTTAAATAAGATTGTGGAAGCCTTCTACTTTCAATTATGATAGAAAAACTGGAACCAGACTTACTCTCTTGCCATAAATGCATACTAGTCAAAATATAGGAAGCAATTGTTTTTAGATATTGAACAATACATAACACAATACTGTGACCCCTGACATAAGGACAACAAACTAGGTTAGGCCTACCATAATCCTGGTTTTGTGTCTAGAAACATATCCTGGACCATAGTGTAGGAGAGGAGCATGGTGATCCTGTTGAGTTGGAGATCACAGTTTTACGAGGCTGAGTGGCCAGAATCTTGGGGGAAAATTATAGGAGAGAGGGGAGCTCTTAAGAGAAAGAGCTCTAGAAATCTGCATAAGAGTTTACTCGACTCTGTGGGTTAGAACCAATGAGCCTGGGCAAAAAGAATGAGAGAGCTATAAGCTGAAAACTTCCAGAGCTTCCCCATGGCTGGGAGACATTCAAGTTCAATGATACAGAGCTGAGATACCTCGAATATTTGTAGTATTCAGTAGAGACTCCAAAAGTCACATTTTACTAGTAATGTTAACCAATCCCCCAAATAAATGCTGCTCTAAACTCACTCTAGTGAAGTAAGAAACAAACCTCACTAATGGAAAGTGCAATGTGTAATGTGAGTATATAACAAAGCTGCCTAACCTCATTTGAGGGGACTAGAAAGGCTTTCCTGGGACATGATTTAAGCTGAAATTTAAATATTGAGTTAGAGTTAGCAAGTTGAAGAGGTAGGAGGAGAACTGGACATTCCAGCACATGCAAAGGCTTGGAGGCAAAGAGGACTCAGGTGAATTTCAGAACAGAAAGGACAGCATGTCTAGAACATGGGGAGTGATGGGAAGGTGACCCATACTGACACTAGGGAGACTGGCAATGGCTACAGAATTTAAGGTCTCAGAAACAATATTATGGAGTTTATTATTTCATACTGTGCCCTAGTTGCTTCCCTACTCTTTGGGTGCTAGTGACTCCAGACAACTTCTCCCAGGAATCATGAATGAGACGAAGGAAGAGAGAGAGACAGGACAAAGGGGATATGGAAGAAAGAGGGAAGAAAGCACAAAGGCTGTGGGAGCAGCTTAGACATGGAGGAAATGTTAAGAAGGAAAAAAATAGGCTCTCACTATGTTTCATAATTTTTAACTAATAATAATAATTAAGAGAAAATTAATTGTGACTGGAATATCAAATAAATGAAGGACAATAAATTTTGGCACAAAGAGTGATCTTTCTTAATTTGGTCACATGAACTAAATATTTAAGATGAAAATGATAGAAAGTCATTAAGTAGAAATTGCATGTTGGCACTGATAAGTCATCATCAGGGAGTACCAAGAAAGAGGTTATAGGTTTTCTCTCTTCAAAATATTTTCTCTAACAGAAAATATTACAGTTTGTCAATGTCACGGAACAATAGAAGTGGGACTTATGCTTTACAATGTACACAGCCAATTTTATGTTCAACACTTCTGGCATGTTTCTTACCATTTTATTTTCCCCAACTGTAAAATTACGTGAACAGGGTAGGTGATGGTGGCAAGGAAGTAACCATGTCCATTTTGGAGATTTGAGTTTGAGGTGTCTGAAAGGGACTGGAATATGTGAAAAGGCAAACACTCTTTTGGGATAGGTTGAAAACAATATTGTAAAGATGTCTCATTTCCCCAGATTATCATAAATTGTTATGAGACAAAAAAAAAAAAAAAAAGAACTGTATTTGGAAACTAGACAAGCCAAATTCTAACATTCATATGAAAAAAAAAGTTGTTTAGGAATAACCAAAAAAAAAAAAAAATCTGAAAAAGAAGAAGAATGAAAATGAATTAACCTTACCAGTTAACCTTACCAGTTTACAATTAAATGTATTATAAAGCTACATTAATTCAATAATTTTGGTACTGACATAAGAATAGATAGATCAATGGAATGGAATTAGAAATTCAGAAATAGACTAAATACATATGGGAATTCAACACATGATGAAAACGGCATTTCTACTCAGTGGTTAGTTATCCAGTATAAGAAATTAAATTCTTGGCAGTGGCAACCACTAGCACCAATGTCCAAATGGTGGGGGCAGCCCCCAGGGATGGCTGCTGCCAGTGTCCATGTCCCCAGGGTAAGCCTCAGTCGCCCCCGCCCCTCGCCCGCCTCTCCAGGAGGCTCTCCAAGACCAGCAGGTCACATCCAACACTAAGAGGCTATATAAATACAATCCTCTTCTGCTCCAGAAGTAGAAGAAACGTGAATACTGAAGAACAAAATAACTGCCACAACCAAGCCTCTCAAGATAAATGCCACCAAACCTTTCCATGTTACCCAGAAAGGAGATCAAAAGGCATTGTTCTGGATTCCCATAATAACTTAAAGGGGAACTTTCACAAAGCCCTGAGCCCTTGATGCCCTGCAAATAAAGGAGCAGGATGTCCTCACATTTCTCGCAGCAGGAACCCACTTAGGTGGCACCAACTTTGATTTTCACATGGAACAATCATCTACAAAAGGAAAAGCGATGGCATACCTCATAAGTCTCAAGAGAACGGAGGAGAGGCTTCTGGCAGCTTGTCGTGTGACACAGCCTCTCCTCGGCGCCATGCGCAGATCGCCATCATCCCGGAACAACAACAAGGGAGCTCACTCGCGGGTCCGCCGTGGCAGACGCTGCCCGGGGAAGTTCCGCGCATGCCCGGCACCGTCTCCCGAGACCGTCAGCCGGATCTCTACTTCCGCTGAGACGCTGACGAGACAGAAAAGCAAGATCAGTGCGCTGCTGGAAAGGCTGTGACCCAGGAGGAATTTCAGGGTGCTCCAGCTCCCAGACCTCCTGCTACTCCACCCGAGGTCACGTCTGAAGGTGCACGTGCTCTCTGTGCCCACCCAGCAGTTCCCTCCTGAAGACGGAGCCTCAGCCCGGCCGGCATGGACCCATCTGGAGACCCCACCGCTCTGGCCACCGAACGGGTAGGAACAACAACTGAGTGGTCTTAAGCTGTTCTCTCACAGACTCTTAAACACAAAATGGAAATACGGTTGACAGAAAATAATTTCTTTAAAACCAACCTACAAACAAATGAAAAAGAAATGTAATTCTTGGTTGACTAACGTTTACAAGCAAAAAAATTACAGCATAGAAGTATTAGATGAAATGATAATATAATTACTTTGTGATTTTGAAAATCAAGATCCAAAACTCTAGAATCTACCCAGTGAAGCTAAGTACATTTCATATTAATATTGTTAGTTAATTGTTATGGTTAATAAGTATCAGAAAAACAAGATGGGAGAAATATTCACAACTCATGTAACATTCTAAGAGTTATTTTAAAAATATATACAGACCTTATTTAAATCAATAAGAAAAAACTAAGAACTCAATAGAATATTGGGCAAAGGATGTAAACAGGTTTAGTCCAAGCTCTAAAGCCCAAGTGGCCCAGTGGACCGGAGTTGTGGGCCAGAGGCCAAGGGAAAAATCGTTTGGATGGAATCAAATTCTGCCCTAGATCAAGCATAGCGAGGGTTGAGGCGAGGCCACTGGGCATTCATTTAGGATGTCACTGTTGACCTTTGACCCAAAAGTTTGGATGGGCTTCCCTGGTGGCGCAGTGGTTAAGAATCCGCCTGCCAATGCAGGGGACACGGGTTTGAGCCCTGGTTCAGGAAGATCCAACATGCCGCAGAGCAGCTAAGCCCGAGCGTCACAACTACTGAGCCTGTGCTCTAGAGCCCGCGAGCCACAACTACTGAGCCCGCACGCCACATCTTTTGGAGCCTGTGCGCCTAGAGCCCAGGCTCTGCAACAAGAGAAGCCATGACAATGATAAGCCCCTGCACCACAATGAAGGGTAGCCTCCCTCGCTGCAACTAGAGAAAGCCCACGTGCAGCAACGAAGACCCAACACAGCCAAAAATAAAAATAAATAAAATAAATAAATTTATAAAAAAAAAAGTTTGGATGGAGCGTTGGGGAGTAGAGCAGGATTCCAGTGTGCTGATGAGTGTAGCAGAGTTACAGAGGCGGTGGCAGGGGTGTGGATGACTGTCAACAGTTTCAGAAACATCAGGAAGGAAGGAAAGAGCAGGAGACAAGAGGGAGGCATGGTTACTAGAAGGTTTGGGGTTAATTTTTTTAGGACAGGAATTATGAAGCAGTTTTGCAGATTGAACAGAAGGAGTCACTGGAGAAATTTCTGAAAAGAATGGATAATTAATAAAGCAAGAATCTGGAGGAGAGGAATAGAAAAACCTTTGAGTTTTAGATGAAGATGCTATAACTTTAAAGCTCCCATTATAAGTTAGAGAGTAGCAAATCCATGCTTTAACCTAAAGAGATACAACTAAATAAGTGCTCCTGCTGTGTTCCCACAGCACCCCCTCCCCATGGGTTCCCCTCTTTCCCCTTTATCCCTGTGACTGTTTCCAAGCCTGTCTCCCCAGCCCCCTGCATCCCCTATCCAGGGGAGGGCCTGAATATTTGAGAAATGGATGAGAATCTTCAATATGGCTCAAGCCCTTAGCATTTGCCCAGCTTAGGAGGCCAGGTTTTATAAGTAAATGAAGTTTTAAAGGCTCTGGGAGGAGTCAACCAAAATGATACCGTTTGGGAAAATAGAAACTATGTAAGATTAAAAAAAAATTCTAAAAGACAACCCCGTCATTCCTCCTCCCCCCAATAACCAACAATGAAATAAGGGAGAAATAAGTGAGAAAACAAGGAAATCAGTCTTCAATTTCAGAAAGTTAGTGAAGTCAGATGTTTGGTCCCTCAGGAAATATTTTCCAGATTATTAAAACCATCCCCCTCTATCCCCGTGAGAGGGTTCCTCCTCTTCTTTAGCAGAAGTCTTATAAAGATAATTGCTACAACTTTCCACGTGTGATTTCATAACTCTGGAGTCAGTTTAAAGAAGTCTTATGGATCCCATTTATTCTTCAGTTGTATTATTGATTTTTCTGATGGAAAAATAGGCTCAGGAGACACATGAGAGGTGGATATTTGATGACTTATAGTTATCTGTGGTAGTGGATTTGTTTTAACTTTTTATTGCTTTTATTATTTTTTTTTATTGTCTTGGAGTGAAATGGATGGGGAACCAGAGTTGAGCTGAGCAAGCCTCTTTTTCATTCTGCTGTTTGTTAGTGGGTGCACGTGTGTGCACACGTGGGTGTGTGTATGCATCCAGAGGACAGGTTTGATTACTTCTTGCTACCACATTTCTCAAACCAGCCCTTTACTTTCTGAATTTCTGATGTAAGACAGTTGATCAGCATTAAAATATAGAGTTAGCAAAAGCACAATAATAAGAACTATTAGGCCCACTTAAAATTGAAGTGTAGTCGTAAAAGGCTGACAAGATCCGTTGAAAAAGGCAACATGATAAAGAAACATGAGAAATAATGAAAAAAAGTGGAAAGCCTGGAAATTCACTTAAAATAAGACAAAATCGCAGTGTAATCAGTGAGGGTTGTTTGAAAGTAACTGCAATCCAGATCAGATCCAATGAAACCTTGGATGCGTCAAGTTCTAAAATGTTTGATATGGTGCATACTTTTATTACCCATTGAAGAAAAATGCCCTATTGTAAACAAACAAGATTTAATTGAATTATAAGTAATAGTGTTTTCAGTGCTTGATTTTATTTTTTGTTAACTGATTTTACCTTTTCTCTAATATTAACATTTTGAAACTTAAAAACTTTGTTCTCTGTCAATAAATCCATAATCAGTGCTAGATTTTCACACACACAAAAATCATCATATGGTAAGTAATGAACCATTTTAGAAACAGTATGAGTAAAACTTTGAAAACTAAAAAAGTACAGAGTTGAACTCAGGAAAGACAGGTAAATTTCAGGCTCCCGCCCCCATCCCCAGCCAAAAAGGGAGAGAAATCAAAGCAAAGCAATAAACAGGTGCTGATAGCAACATGGCTTGTGGGATTTAGAATGCAAAAGGCTAGAGTTTTAATGATCACGTGGGGAAAAGAGGGCTGGGAAGAAGGTGAGCAGGGAGTGAGAATTAATTATTCTCTAAAGCCCACAGTCTCTAAACACAGCCCCTACTATCTCAACCCTGTATCCAGGAGGAACCTAGTACCTATTAGAGTGATTATTCATTATATTATGTAAGATAAAGCAGTGACAAATATTAAATAAATATTTTCTTTCCAGAGGAGAGGAAAGTAGTTCAATTATATGGTCTTCACAGCAAGGGTAGATCTCAATGTAAGGCCATATTTACCCCATGAAAAAAATGATGAAGTGCTTTCTTCCTTCTTCCTTCTCTTCCTCCCTCCCACCCTTCCTCCTTCCCTTCCTTCCTTCCTTCCTCCCATCCATCCATCCTTCCTTCCATTTTTTCATTCTTTCTTTCTTTTTCAGAATAGTACGTATCCCTGGTTGAGGATTATAACCCAAACTTAATTCCTGTGTGGCACAAGCTTGAACATAATTAATGATTAAAGTCAAAGGTGAAGATAGTGATGTTATATATTTAGCAACTTAAGGTACAGCAGGAGTGACCCCAGTAGAAGATTAGAAATCAGAAGGAAATTAATATTGAAAACAGGACTTAAGAAAACCCTGGTATATGGACATTTCCATAACTCAGGTTCTTTGAGATTCTCTCTCTCTCTCCCTCTCCCTCTCTCTGTCTCTCTGTCTCTCTCTCTCTCTCACACACACACACACACAGACTTTTTATTCTTACAGTTAAAAACTACACACAACAGAAGAAAACAAACTGCTATAGATTATAGTACTATGCATTATAGGGAGGTTTCTATGACTCCACTCAGTAAGAAAACCCTCTGTCTGCCCGGCAGAGTAGGATCCTATATATACCATAACCACTTATGGAGGCTTAAGGATGGGGCGGGGGGAGGGGGAGGGGCGAGGTGGGCACGGTCTAGAGATATATCTATAAACATAGGCCAGAGCAAAATGGGAGTATTCTCTGGAAAACTGGCTAGACTTGTGGATGGTTCTATTGTGCTACAGTCATATGACACTGCAGTGATGGTCACAATGATGAGTGAAACAAAATCTTCACACTCTCTCTTCATACCTTTGGTGGTTGACAGTAGACAAACAGCTACTGCAGCACGTGGAATTCTCACATACTCTTAGAAGAGATGTTGGTTCCTCTGAAAAAGAAATGGTTACAACCTAATCATCAGGGAAATTAAAATCAAAACCAGGATATATCCCCACACATTTGTTAGAATGGCTACCATCAAGAAGATAAGAGAAAATAGGTGCTGGTGAGGACATAGTAAAAAGGGAATATTTATACACTGTTGGTGGGAATGTAAATTAGTCCAACCACTACAGAACATGATATGGAGGTTCCTCAAAACATTAGAAATAGAGCTAACATATGACCTAGAATTTCCACTTCTGGGTATATACCCAAAGGAAATAAAAACAGGATGTCAATGAGATATATACACAATTATGTTTATTGAAGCATTATTCATAATGGACAAGATATGTAAACTACACAAATGCCCATCAGTGGATGAATGGATAAGCAGTGTGGTACATATACACAGTATAATATTTTTTAGCCATGAGAAAAGAAGACATCTTTCCATTTGTGACAACATGGATGGACCTTGAGCACATTATGCTAAGTGAGATAAGTGAGGTAGAAAAAGACAAGTACTGTATGATATCACTTATATGTGGAACCTAAAAAAGTGAGAGCTATAAAAAACAGAGTAAAATGGTGGTTACTAGAGGAAGGAGGTGGGGGACAAGAGTGAAGGTGTTTAAGGGCACAAACTTGTAGCAAGTAGCAAATAAGCCATAAGGATCAGTATAACGATATGGAGAGTAACATTGTACTATAGGAAGAAAAGAAATGGTTACAAGTGAATAATAGATTGGTCAATTAAACATCTCTTTCCAGCTGACTAGTTTTATGAAACACAGTTGCTTTGTAATATTTTGCAGTAGAGGATGTTGTAGCAACCTGGTGTTGTAGCAAACAGTGGAGCTTTTGTAGTTCTCTTGTTACGTGATATTTCTTGGGATGAGTATTGTTGAAGTCATATCATTAGAAGTAATTGATGGAGAATGCATTAACATAATATATGCACCCCAAAAATGTCTTCTCATACTTTACATTTGCTGGATGCTGAAGCACCAAAAAGTTGGATTGTTAAAGTTGGAAGTGTCTGCAAACAATGTAGTACATCAGGATTCCTCCCGTAACAGTAAAGTGGTAATGAAGTTCACCCAACAAAATAGTCCAGGCCATATAGCAATGAGTAAAGGAAATATTGTCAGATAAGCCAGACATTATTTACTGCTTTCTGATTGTGAAATACAGTCATACAATCACCTTGGAAAGATAATTTCATTTCAATTTTTAACATTTAAAAATTTCCAGAGATAAAGGTATCAGCAAGATAATATTAGATACTGAAGACAACTAAAAGAAAAATTTCTATATGTCATTACACATGAACAGAATCCTTCAATACCATTTTACAGGAGGTTTTCAGTGTATTATTTTGAACAACTACTAAAGGTATGGTGGCTGAGATATGACTGCACTTAGGCATATAAATTGTAAGATTGATATGTTTAAAAGTGTTCATGGATCAGTACTATTTTAAAGACAACGGTTGCTGGCACTTGGATGGTCACCTTTTATTCATTAGAATTCTCTGTGAAGTCTGATTTTATTACAATAGCTATAAATGGTGATAAAAGGTACAAGTTTTATGTTGCGCTATGGGGTTCCTACTTACACAACTAATGAAAATGACTAAGTCATTCATATAAATAGAGGAGAACTTGGACATGGTGCTCTGACAGATAAAGCTTTATATACAATTATTCACGAAGATTTTGTTTTCAATGAAGAATCACATTTGAGTTCCTTGAATCAAATGGGTTATCATCTATAGAAGTGCACTCCAGTAGAACTCTCTGTGATGACTAAAATATTCTATATCTGTGTTGTCCAGTATGGTAGCTACCAGCCATATGTGGCTCCTGAGCTCTTGAAATGTGGCTAGCATATCCAAGAAACCGACTTTTTAATTTAATTTATTTATGTTTAAACCTGAATTTAAATGGCCACATGTGACTAATGACTACATTATAGGACAGTGCAAGTCCACAGCATTGACCTATACTGGACGTAAAGAATTAGTGAATGCAGGGGTTCCAACTTCATCTGCTCTTGCAGGTGTGGCAATGTGATTAATTAATCACAAAACAATGGTAAGAAGGGTAAAATAGATGATCATTTGTTGATAGAATTAATGGGATTTGAAGATTAAAATGGTGATTTTAATCTTCAATTAGTTGATTTCAATAAGGGAATAGCTGTAATGCATCCCAACATTAAATTTCCAGGGACACCAGTAAAATTTTAATGGAAGCCATTCAACAAGCCTCAATAGTAAAGAAGATATAGCAGGCAATGAACAAACAATTCAAAGCCTTGAGCATCTAGAAAATAAAACAGACCTCTTGGAGAAACTGTACAGATTCTATTATCAAGGATGATCTGACTTCCTTGGACAGGAAAAAATATATAATTTTTAAAACCTCAGGTAAAAAAGGGAGTAACTATTCATCAGTCTAGTGAAGAGACATTTTCTTTATTTGCATGAAGCGAGAGACTTCATTCCTAATATCTTTAAAGATAATTAGGGGCTGCAACTATCTGAAGGAATTTACATTAACACAGTAACTGACATCGAAAACACCAGAGTAATGATAAAGCTGTATCCATGCATGATTGTTGTATTACTTCACACTATCCAGCCTGGCCAATCATAGTTTAAGTATCTCATTGTCCTACAATTAGAAATTGGCCAAGAAATCCAGGTGAAAAAATTTGGATGTTGTCTGGCTGGAGAAAGAATGAAGCATTATTATAAAGTAATTAGGTTTTCTGCTGTAAGTCCTGTCAAAACCCTAAATGATAAAAGTATAGGCATATAAGAGGCATTTCCTTAGTTATTATTTAATTCTTCTTCCCCATAATTTCTTAAATAATTATAGGGTAGAATTCACCACACCAACAAAGACAGCAACATTTCAGGAGTATGTTCTAGTGTATGAATTTATATATAAAATAAATATATACTAATATTTTATTAAAAGTGAAGTAGAGGGAAAAACAATAATAGAAACGAAATGAAGGACCTAGGCAGTATGAAAATAGAACAGAAATATTTGAAATATAGCAATGAATTTCTACTGGAAAATATATCTGAGGAAATTTCTGAGAAATTAACACAGAACTAAAAGGATGAAAAAATATGAAAGATAGGCTAAGATGAAGATAGGTTACAGATTTTCTTGGAAATGATGCATGCTCATCTAGAGTACAAGTTTTTTTTAACATCTTTATTGGAGTATAATTGCTTTACAATGGTGTATTAGTTTCTGCTTTATAACAAAGTGAATCAGCTATACATATACATATATCCCCATATCTTCTCCCTCTTCTGTCTCCCTCCCACCCTCCCTATCCCACCCCTCTAGGTGGTCACAAAGCACCGAGCTGATCTCCCTGTACTATGCGGCTGCTTCCCACTAGCTAGCTATTTTACATTTGGTAGTATATATAAGTCCATGCCACTCTTTCACTTCCTACCAGCTTACCCTTCCCCGTCCCCGTGTCCTCAAGTCCATTCTCTATGTCCGCGTCTTTATTCCTGTCCTGCCCCTAGGTTCTTCAGAACCTTTTTTTTTCTTTTTTAGATTCCATATATATGTGTTAGCATACAGTATTTGTTTTTCTCTTTCTGACTTACTTCACTCTGTATGACAGACTCTAGGTCCATCCACCTCAAATAACTCAATTTCATTTCTTTTTATGGCTGAGTAATATTCCATTGTATATATGTGCCACATCTTCTTTATCCATTCATCTGTCGATAGACCCTTAGGTTGCTTCCATGTCCTGGCTATTGTAAATAGAGATGCAATGAACACTGTGGTACATGACTCTTTTTGAATTATGGTTTTCTCAGGGTATATGCCCAGTAGTGGGCTTGCTGGGTCGTATGGTAGTTCTAATTTTAGTTTTTTAAGGAACCTCCATACTGTTCTGCATAGTGGCTGTATCAATTTACATTCCCACCAACAGTGCAAGAGGGTTCCCTTTTCTCCACACCCTCTCCATCATTTATTGTTTGTAGATTTTTTGATGATGGCCATTCTGACTGGTGTGAGGTGATATCTCATTGTAGTTTTGATTTGCATTTCTCTGATGATTAATGATGTTGAGCATTCTTTCATGTGTCTGTTGGCCATCTGTATATCTTCTTTGGAGAAATGTCTATTTAGGTCTTCTGCCCATTTTTGGATTGGGTTGTTCGTTTTTTTGTTATTGAGCTGCATGAGCTGCTTGTAAATCTTGGAGATTAATCCTTTGTCAGTTGCTTCATTTGCAAATATTTTCTCCCATTCTGATGGTTGTCTTTTGGTCTTGTTTATGGTTTCCTTTGCTGTGCAAAAGCTTTTAAGTTTCATTAGGTCCCATTTGTTTATTTGTGTTCTTATTTCCATTTCTCTGGGAGCTGGGTCAAAAAGAATCTTGCTGTGATGTATGTCATAGAGTGTTCTGCCTATGTTTTCTTCTAAGAGTTTGATAGTGTCTGCCCTTACACTTGGGTCTTTAATCCATTTTGAGTTTATTTTTGTGCATGGTGTAAGGGAGTGTTCTAATTTCATTCTTTTACATGTACCTGTCCAATTTTCCCAGCACCACTTATTGAAGAGGCTGTCTTTTCTCCACTGTATATTCTTGCCTCCTTTATCAAAGATAAGGTGACCATATGTGCGTGAGTTTATCTCTGGGCTTTCTATCCTGTTCCGTTGATCTATATTTCTGTTTTTGTGTCAGTACCATACTGTCTTGATGACTGTAGCTTTGTAGTATAGTCTGAAGTCAGGGAGCCTGGTTCCTCCAGCCCCGTTTTTCTTTCTCAGGGTTGCTTTGGCTATTCAGGGTCTTTTGTGGTTCCTTACAAATTATGCAATTTTTTGTTCTAGTTCTGTGAAAAATGCCATTGGTAGTTTGATAGGGATTGCATTGAATCTGTAGATTGCTTTGGGTAGTATAGTCATTTTCACAATGTTGATTCTTCCAATCCAAGAACATGGTATATCGCTTCATCTGTTTGTATCATATTTTATTTCTTTCATCAGTGTCTTATAGTTTTCTGCATACAGGTCTTTTGTCTCCTTAGGTAGGTTTATTCCTAGGTATTTTATTCTTTTTGTTGCAGTGGTAAATGGGAGTGTTTCCTTAATTTCTCTTTCTGATTTTTCGTCATTAGTGTATAGGAATGCAAGAGATTTCTGTGCATTAATTTTGTATCCTGCTGCTTTACCAAATTCATTGATTAGCTCTAGTAGTTTTCTGGTAGCATCTTTAGGGTTCTCTATGTATAGTATCATGTCATCTGCAAACAGTGACAGCTTTAGTTCTTCTTTTCTGATTTGGATTCCTTTTATTTCTTTTTCTTCTCTGATTGCTGTGGCTAAAACTTCCAAAACTATGTTGAATAGTAGTGGTGAGAGTGGACAACTTTGTCTTGTTCCTGATCTTAGAGGAAATGGTTTCTGTTTTTCACCACTGAGAACAATGTTGGCTGTGGATTTGTCATATACGGCCTTTATTATGTTGAGGTAGGTTCCCTCTATGCTTACTTTCTGGAGAGTTTTTATCATAAATGGGTGCTGAATTTTGTCAAAAGCTTTTTCTGCATCTAGTGAGATGATCATATGGTTTTTCTCCTTCAATTTGTTAATATGGTGTATCACATTGATTGATTTGTGTATATTGAAGAATCCTTGCATTCCTGGGATAAATCCCACTTGATCATGGTGTATGATCCTTTCAATGTGCTGTTGGATTCTGTTTGCTAGTATTTTGTTGAGGATTTTTGCATCTATGTTCATCAGTGATATTGGCCTGTAGTTTTCTTTCTTTGTGACATCTTTGTCTGGTTTTGGTATCAGGGTGATGGTGGCCTCGTAGAATGAGTTTGGGAGTGTTCCTCCCTCTGCTATATTTTGGAAGAGTTTGAGAAGGATAGGTGTTAGGTCTTCTCTAAATGTTTGATAGAATTCGCCTGTGAAGCCATCTGGTCCTGGGCTTGTGTTTGTTGGAAGATTTTTAAGCGCAGTTTGATAGAATTCACCACTATACAATTTTTAAGCTGCAGTTCAGAAGAAAAAAATGAAATGAATCAACATTTTCAAACAAGGAGGAGTTAACTAAATTTATTGTGTCAATCATTTCACGATGAGTCAAACCTTTATGCTGTACCCCTGAAACTCATACAGTGATGTATGTCAATTATATCTCAATAAAACTGGAAAAAAACAGAAGAAGGAATAAGCTACTATGAACAAGAATCAGTAGAAAAAACAAACAGCAAATCTAGACCCTCAGGGACCTAGATATAGTAACAATCAGAAATGGATTATAAAATAACTTATGAATAAAAGTTTAAGGAAATTAAAATATAAAGCCACCAAAATAAGCAAACAATAAGATTTAAAATACCAAAGTAAATCTGAAGAACAAAGTAAATCAGAAATTCAAAAAAATTCACTGAAACTGAAAGATAGATCTAAAGAGATTATAAGAATTCAGCAAAGAGACACAAAGAGAAGGAAAAAAGAAAAGACAAGTTAGGATATAGGAAGGCTAGAATGAGAAAGAGTAGCATACACCTATTCAGAGTTCTGAAAGGATAAAAATGCAAGAATGGGAAGAAGTAATATTTGAAGAGATAGCAGTTGAGAATTCCCAAAATTGAGGAAAGACATGAATTCTAAGGTTCAGAAAGCATTTCAGATCCCAGAACAATAAATAAAAATAAATCCAATTAAAAATTCCAATTCAAGATGTATTAGCTGACTTTGAAACTCCAAAGCTAAGAGATTAAAAAAAAAAAAAAAACCTAGAGAGGAAAGGTAACTTACCTATAATGCAATGTCAGTTAGATTCACTGCAGGTGTCTCAGAAACAACAATTAAAACCAGAAGATAATAAAGTACTATCTTAATAAGGCTTGGAGAAAAGAACTATCAACTTAGAATTATATACTTGGCAAATTATCTCTCAAGATGAGAAAGAATTCTTCAAACAGAAACAGATTTATTACAACTACACACACTTAAGATGAAATGTTACAGAAAAAAGATTTAAAAAATCTATCTCAAACTAAGTCAGAGATACAAATAGGAATAAAAAGATTAGAAATTTAAAAACACGTGGGTTATCCACAAGTTATCAACCACAATAATGTCTAATTTGTGGGGTTAATAAACAACTGGATAAAACTTGTTTCTGGACAAAGTGTTACACTAGAAAGGAATTGTGTATAGTCATTGAAGCTCTATATGTTAAGTGTATGTTAAGAAGAAGGTAGGCACTGATTATTTTTGACTTTGTAAATTAAACGTGCATTTTTTTTTTTTTAGAATACCAATTCAGAGTAAAAATAGAGTATGTAACATTCAAGTTAGTAATGTAGGCAAAAAATGCAATTAAAAAATGCCACTAGAAGGCAAGGAAACAGGAAAGAAATGAAAGTTGAATATATCAGTACAAATACATGTAAATGGATTAACCTTCGCTTCACTCCTACACACAGAGCTGAAAGAGAGAGACTGCTGGGTCGTAGGTTGCCTACAGAAGATACATATAAAGCATAAAGACAGAAAGTTGAATATACTTTTCAAGATGACCATGTAAATTCAGATATTTTCCTTTTTTTTCTCCTACAAACGATTCAAAAGCAATAAAGAGGGCTTCCCTGGTGGCGCAGTGGTTGAGAGTCTGCCTGCCAATGCAGGGGACACGGGTTCGAGCCCTGGTCTGGGAAGATCCCACATGCCGCGGAGCGACTAGGCCCGTGAGCCACAATTGCTGAGCCTGCGCGTCTGGAGCCTGTGCTCCGCAACAAGAGAGGCCAATAGTGAAAGGCCCGCGCACCGCGATGAAGAGTGGCCCCACTTGCCACAACTAGAGAAAGCCCTCGCACAGAAACGAAGACCCAACACAGCCATAAATAAATAAATAAATAAAGTTAAAAAAAAAAAAAAAGCAATAAAGAGAATAAAAGCTAAAAATACAAATGCCAGAGTATTTTTTGTAAAATTTGGCAGTAACGAAAATCTTAAACCCCCAGAGTGGTGAGAGTACTGGCCAAACAGTAGCCAGAAGAGTAGAAAGCAGGACCTCACATCTGCCAAGCTCAGAAAGTGGTAAAGAACACATCCTGTCCTAAATCCTTTGTCTGCAGCAATTGAAATGTGCTACACGAACTATTTTATGACCTTTCTTTGATTTGATTTTCTTCCAAGATGGAGGAGTCAAGGCTAAATCAGGAACCACATAATGAAGAAGCCTCTTCTCTAGGAAGCAGAGTGGCCTCTCTAGCTGCAGTGGGAACGCCAGTATTATAAAAATCCTACATTGTTGTCCATGTCCATTGGGGGTCATAAAGAAAATTCTTGCTAACCTGAAACACTTCCCTTCCCTTCCCTCAAAAATGTGAGGTCTTTTGTTTAGAAATTATTAAAAATTTTAAGATGGTGACAGCAGAGCATTAAATTAAGCACAGAGCCCTCTGTGCAAAGGACCTTGTACAAGTGCACAGGGTGTGTGTCCACGAAGCCTGTTTCAGTGGAATTCTCTTCCCCAGAAAAAAACTTGCCTCCTTAAAATATGAAATAAGGAAGAATCAGAAGAGCGTTTAATTGGAGATACTACAAGAAAATAGAAGGGAAGAGGAAAACAAATTCACAAAAGCAAAACACCAGAAAACGTTGCCATGAGACACTGGGAAATTGTCAAACTTTCACCATGAAACATAGAAAACATTAAAAAAAAAGAGAGAGAGAACTTACTGAAGCATTTGCCTCTTTGCAGAAGAGTACTGAAAGAAATGATGAGACATCAGATGATGAGAACTGAATTGGCAGAATGCATGAAAACAGTAAAATAAGACACCATGTGAATCAGTGGTTCTCAAGCGTGGCCATATATTAGAACCACCTGTGGAACTCTTAAGTCATACCAGTGCCCCAAACCTGTGCCCATAGATTTTTCTTTAATTGTTCTGGGCTGGAGCCTGCTCAATGGTATGTTTTAAAATCTTTACAGATCATTGAATGGGCAGCCAGTATTTATAACCACACACAACCAAATGAAAAATTAGAAGGCAGGGAAGGAGATGATATAACAAAAAAATGTAGGAGGCAAAGGAGAGAGAAAATGGGAGATGGTGTAAATGCAGCAATTTCCTTATTTTTACTAGCTGGAGATAAAAATACAAGACTGTAAAATCAATTAGTATAGGTATAACTATACTTTTCAGCACAAATGGAAATAAGAAAGATATTAGATATTAGAGGTAACTAAAATCAGGTAGAGAAAGAAATGAGTTCAGATAAAATGGATTAGTATTTTTAGAAGGAAATTTAGAAATGTATTGACCAAAAATAAAAAAGATAAATTTAATATATAAGTTATAATTATAAAGGTAACCAGTAGTACAGAATATAACACTTCTCAATTTTCAGAAGAAACATACATCAAAAACAAAGAAAACAAAGTGAATAATTTTTTAAGATATACAAACAGAAGGTATCAAATAATTTAATAAGACTAAGACTATTCATATCTGTCATATTGATAAATGTAAATTGTTTTAATTCACCTATTAAAATAAAAATAATTGCTCTTTTGATCACACAGAAAGCCCCAACTCTATTTTATACATATATGTACATATATATATACACATATATATGTATATATATATATAAAGTGATTTAAGAAATTAAAATTGAAAGGATGCATAAAGAAAAACTAGGCAGCTACAAACAAAATGAAAATAAAGATTTTTCAATAACAGACAAAAGTTAATGGAGGTGGGAATATATTTAAAATGTGTACAATTTATCTGAAGAACTATAAAAACTCTTCAGAGACTTACATATCCAGAATGTCTAGAATATTTGAACAAATGGAAATGTTCTACTGTGTTCTAGACTATAAAGATACAATTCATAAAGATGCTCATTTTCCCTGAGTAAATAGATAACTTAAATAATAAGATACTAATAAAAAATACCAAAAGGTCTCTGTTCACTCATGGTAAATGGAACCTCCAGATCTGCCCATTGTAGCTACTGGTCACATATACACTCTCTTTGCCCCCACCCCTAAACCCCAAGGATAAAATATAGTCAAAGATCCAATATTTAAAAATACAGACCTTTAATGAAGCCACTATTATCTGAAAAAAAAAAGTAAAGCATAGAAGACTAAATAACGATCAACATTGGATAACAAGTTTGATTGTTTACCTCCACCTCATAGAGTAGGACAGCTAGGGCATTTTATGACACTCTTTTACTGAGGTTGGGTCAGGTTTCTAAAAACAAGTAAAAATACTAAGATAATTTAGAATTTTAAAAAGTAGGTAAATAGGTACATTAATAGCTTGACATTATTTTATATGCTAGATTATAAAAATTATATTTGTGTGAGGACTTAGAAATCAATAGACTTTACTGTCAAAGGACTGAAGGAAAAAATTAAAGAAAATGATTATAATGTTTAATTTTATATATTGTATTCTTTGATTGATTTTTATGCAAAAATGTTTAGCATAGTTTTAATTTTTTTTTCATTTTTTGGGTTTACACTGGTTTTCCTTATTATTTATGTTGTCTGTTTTAGTCATTTTTCTGTCTACACATTTATTCAGACATTTGCAGAGAGTATTTTTATTCTCATGGAGTAGGGATAGTAAGAGAAAAAACAACTATTTCTCTCCTCACAACACTTACAACCCTAACCACTTTGAGTTAGTGCAGACCCCACAGGTTAAGGGCTCAGTCTCACAAATTGGCCCTCACTTCGGGTGACAATCAAAAGTCCAGGCCTCCAGTATTTCTGACTTTCTTCTGGCTATAAATCAAGGGTTTCCACAATGCCCCCTTTGGGTTTGATAATTTGCTAGAACAGTTCACAGAACTCTGAAAAGTACTTTACTTACTATTACCCATTTATTAAGGGATGCAACTCAGGAGCAAGCACACGGAAGGGGTGCATAGAGCAAGGTATGGGGAAGGGGCAGGAGCTCTGTGTCCTCTCCCCAGCGAGCCACTGTCCCATGTGTTCACCAACCCAGAAGCTCTTTGAACCCCTTCATTTAGGATTTTTATGGAGTTTCCATTACAAAGGAATGATTTGATCAAATCATTGCCCACTGGTGATTAAGTCAATCTCCAGGCCCTTTCCTTTCCCTAGAAGTAAGGAGTTGGGGCTGGAAGTTCCAGCTCTCTAATCACGTTGTTGGTTCCTCTGGCAGCTAGTCTCCCAGCTCCAGGAGTCACTCATTAGCATAAATAGGGGTGGATCAAGACGGGCTTATTATAAATAACAAAAGATGCCTCTCTCACCCTTATCACTCAGGAAAGTCCAAGGGTTTTAGGAGCTCTGTGCCAGGAACAAGAGGCAGAGACCAAATATATATTTCTTATTACGTCAAATATAGTTTAAAAATAAATAAAAGAAGGTATGCCTTGTATATTAAATGAACATATAAATTAATGGCAGAGGATGGGATAGTTAGAGAATGGAGACAACAAACATGAAACTATTGACAACAATTTAGAATCCAGAAGGAACTTACTCTTCCATTTAGATTAAAATGCACATGCATTAGAATTTATACATCATTTTTAATTTATTTACTTTAAAAACACATTTAATACAGTCTTTACAGAATATGCTAAAATTTTTTTCTTAGATTAAAAAAATTAATTAGTAAATTTGACTTCCTTTTTCCAGTACCTAAAATGCAATCTGTTAGTTTGTAGGTGGAACTTATTGTTTTATTGTGTCATACTCTGACCAACTGTTAATTTATATTAAACCAGGTATATTTATATAAAAAGAGCAAATTATCTTAAAAATGATCAGAAATATTCCCTATTCCTTCCAATAAAATTCCATCCTAGTGCTTTCTGTTAATTGCCCCTGGCTTTGTATAGGACAACAGATGGACTCCATGGCTGAAAGGAAAAATTCATGCATTCTAAAGGAAAGTTTAGTAGAAATTCTCAAAGAAAAAAAAGGCATAAAAAGGAGTATTTGAAGGCAAAATCATATGCAATTTATACATTATTCTCTGTAGGCCAGACATAAATATTTTTAAAGTACGTAGATAGAAATACAGGTTTCCCTCGCTACACCTAAGTAGTACGTTCCTATGAAAACTTTCATAAGCTGAAAAGGTATAAAGTGAAGAAGCAATTACCTCAGGACACACCTTGCTAACAGATGCACAAAATAAATCACAGATGCTCACAGACAGAGTTCAAAGCTTATGGCTCCTTGACGCTGAGATGCTGCCGAGTGTAGGTCCTGGGGAAGGAGCTTGGCGAGGCCACTCACTGCTTGGGGTGCGCTGCCTCTATAAGAGCTTGATTGCAAAACAAGTACTAATGCTATTTGCATTTTTCTCCATTTTTCATAAAAATGAAAATCCTCCTTGGATTTCTTTTTGTTAGCTAAAACAAGCACTAATGTAGGTCTTTCATAAAAACGAAATGGAATAAAGTGAACTTTTGAAAAATGGGGAATACCTGTAAATACTTTACAAAACACTTGATAATAGTAGGGAAAGACAATTTTTAAATTTATAACTTATCTATAGTTCCATGCTTTTTAACTGCATCATATTCTCTTTGTTCTTAGGTTTGATATTCTGTTAAAAAAAAAATATTTGTTGAGCTGCATATTTTTCTCAAGGTTCTTGTTCTATGTTTGAGGGAAAAGGCCCCCCTAGTGCAACCTAACACTTTTGTATTAAAGGATGACTAATTACGTCCTTCTTCTCTTGTTCACACTTTTCGCTAGTCGGATGAAATGTTTTGCAAATTTAGAACATATGCACCATCTGGCTTTGGTGTACATAATTCACACAGTGAAAGGCAGTGTAGTTACATGACTAAAAGGAACCAATTTGAATCCAGAGAGACCTTCTTTTGTCCTAGGCTGTGTGAATATGGACTAATTATTTACCATCTCTGGTTTTCAGTTTCCTCATCTATAAAGTGAAGACAACCATACCTACGGAGCTGTGATATAGATAAAATGACATAAGTATAGAAAGTTGTTGGCTTAAAAACACTACATACATCTTTTAGAATTGAACAGTCACGAGTAATTGGCTAAATTTTTACCTATGTATAAAGAAAATGTAATCATTAAACAAAATCCGTCCTTTCGAAAAGAGAATTTTTTCCCTAGTCTAATATCTTTTATGAACTGGTAGCAGCTCATACAGTGATGATTAGAGGAGCAAGTGTTGTGGGACACAAAGAAGGGGGATGTCAGTTTGATTTTTGGAGACAATAAAAGACCTGAGGAAATATAGAGATGTTTCAACTGAGAAAGAAAAATAATTTGAAAAATTTACTTAATATACCAAATATTTGATGATATGGACACCAAATCAATACAAAGGCCATGCAATCATCCATTTTGGCTGCCCATCTATCTATCTATCTATCTATCTAAAATTTTAGGCCCTGCCCCAGCCTCAGGACAGTTCTCCTGGTTCTGGAGGCTCTGGGCAGGCTCCTGGAACTCATAGAAATCCTGCCAGCCCTCAACTGCCACTGTTGCCACTCCGACTCCATTTAAACTGTAGAATCCAGAAAGCTCTCTAATGAGAGTAAGAAAGCATGAGTCCAACATTCAGATAATTTTATAGTTTTGTGTGTTACTTTTTTTTTTTTTTTTTTGGCCATGCTGCAGGGCTTTGCAGGGTTCCCTGACCAGGGATTGAACCTGGGCCACAGCAGTGAAAGTGCTGAGTCCTAACCGCTGGACTGCCAGGGAATTCCCTGGTAGGGTTACTCTTGGTCTCTCTCCTGGAATAGAAGCCACCCTGAAGAGGGAGTTGACAGCCGTGGTCGTTTCTCAAAAGTTTCTGCTTTTATTCAGACAAGGGGCACTCCAAGAAGGCTTGTTTCCTGCATCTGTTGAATCTCAAGTATTTCTTCAGCTTAAATTGTCTTTATGCTAACCATGGGGTTAAAGGGAATGTTTCCATACAATGAATTCTATTCCTGTTTTGAGATGTACTTGTGATCCCAGGCCCCC
This sequence comes from Eschrichtius robustus, assembly GCF_028021215.1. Lineage (NCBI taxonomy): Eukaryota > Metazoa > Chordata > Mammalia > Artiodactyla > Eschrichtiidae > Eschrichtius > Eschrichtius robustus. The sequence continues at coordinate 101,202,098 of NC_090831.1, read as the reverse complement.
AAATCCCAGATTTGGGGGTCTGGGAAAGTCGATGATCATGTCCATCACCTCAGTTATTAAGGACCCTTCTTTCCTGAGGATTATAGCAGTACTGCCTATGTTGAGGGTCATATTTTGGGTGACCAATGACTCTGCCTAATATGATCCTTATATATTCTCCCAGCAGAAATGTCTCGTAGGCTCCATAAAACGTACAAACTGGGCCAGGCAAAAGAAAGAAAAGTGATTTGCTCAGAATTTGCAGCTATATTGACTATTAGCTATAGCTATATAGACCAGCACTATCTAATAGATACACAATGTGAGGCACATATAGAATTTCAAATTTTCTAGTAGCCACATATTTTAAAAGTAAAAATAAACAAGTAAAATTCATTTTAATAGTGTATTTTATTTAATACAACATATCTAAAATATCATTTCAACATGTAACATATATAAATACCTTACTGAGATATATTAATTCTTTTTTCATATGACATCTTCAAACTCAGGTGTGTATTTTATATTCATATTGCAAGTCAGCTCAGAACAGCCACAGTTCAGCTGCTGATTGGTCTCTTGTGGCTTGTGCCTACCATATTGGACAGTAGAAGGGCATGTGATTAATCTGACTTAAGGAAAGATGTGGTTACACAGGGAAAGATATTCTCATTCTAGAATTCATGATTAAATTTTTATTTTATTTTTCATTGACGTATAGTTGATTTACAGTGTTTCACGTGTACAGCAAAGTGATTCAGTTATTTAAGGAATATGTAATCTAGCACACAATAAGCAATGAGTAATCTAGCACACAATATTTCACCTCTTTAAGATTCAAAGTATGACCAGCTAGAGATCCATAGCATTAGGACCAAAGGTCAAATATCAATGTAATTTCCAATTGAAATTGATCAAAAAGGAAAATTCATATCCTAGACCTGAGAAGACTCAAGAAAGGCGCATAGCTGTCTTTCAATATCTGAAGGAGTCTCAGAAGACAACCAACATGAATAAATGATCTTTGTTCAGAGGAAACTAATATTTTAAATGTATATTGAGAACTCCTTTGTTGTCATTTGAATCTGACGGCAGAATCTCATTTCTGCTGAGAACTGGCTTCCTATATTTCCATCCTGAGGAGAAGCTTCAATGTACCCAATTCCCTCATTCTGCAATTATAAGTCTTGTGTCTCAGCCTCCTTCTGGAAAGAGCCCCCCACCTAAATGTTAGGAAGTCATTAAGAATTCATCTCCATTCAGTCTTACGAATTTCTGCCAAGATTGCTAACAGAGTGCCAAACAGCCCTTAGTTGCTTGCAGATCGGGGCTGAGCTGAGCAAGCAGGCTTACACTGAATCTTTATTTCCCGTTACTGATTCTGAGTGATCTGACTTCCTATCAGATTTAATTTTGATGGCTTCTATTGGTTTTATTAGTGAAAACAGTGGGAAAAATGAATAATAACATATGAAAAAAGTCTACAGTGGAATCACATTACTAACATGGATATTTCATTCCTTAATAGCTGTCCTGGGCACAATTTGCAACTCCCTGTCAGCTGGGTATTGAATTGTTCAATAAATACATGTCTCTCTTTTGTGAAATTAGCTTACTCTACTTCTTTTTTTTTTTTTTTTTTGTAATTGTCTTCAACATAAATATGGAAGCATATAACATATGGTAGTTTTATTTCTTCATCAATATGAAGATGTGTGATATCAGAGAAAAATTGAACAGTTTGTGTGTCAGCACAATATAGACAATTAATTGCTATTAAGATATACTAGGGGATAGTTTTTATTATAAGCAATCTCTGTGTTTTCCAGGGTTTTGAAGAATTGTATCTATGACCATGTATTATTCAAAATATAACCATGATATCCTCCGCTCTGCTTTATAAAAATCAAATCATTACTGTCAAGCAGTGTTTGCCCTGTGAGTTTATCAAGCCACATATACCTAATGATAGTTGACCTAAAGGAGTGACAGTGCACTTTATAAAGCTGTTTAGAGTAAAAAATATACAGTTTACTACAAGTGATTACCTGATCTCCTTTTACTTCCTATAAAGTCGCAGCATAAAAGTAGCTTGAATAAATGCCAGAGGTGCGTAGTTTGAGATGACATTTACTAAAAATTTTTACTTTTGAGGACTGCAAAAAGTAATGACTATGGAGATGTCTTTTATAATTAGGAGAATATCTTTCATTGAGTACTTATATGCTTCTTTTGAATAGTCCCTTTCATCTTATATGTCAAAATAAAAGAAATGAAATATACCTTTCTACCATATCAGACCCCAGAAACTGGATATTAAGTGGCATATATATACATACACATATATATATATACACACATACACACACACACACACACACACACACTCTAGAATATACTAGTGATTTAAAAAATGGAACAACTAGTTTAAAGTTGCACTTTTCTTGCGGTTCTTTACAAAAGAGAAAAAATAAGTCATTGGATAAAAAATACAAAGCCATTTAAAACACTCAACTAAAAATGGAAACAAAGCCATATATGTATATGTGTATATATTAAAGGAAAAATCTATGCATGTATTATATATACATATATATAATACATAATACCTCCTCTCCTTTAAAGTGGCATAAATGATGCATCACCAGCCAAGCTGGGCGCTTCATGTCTTGTAAGGTCACTTTTCATGCAGATTACTCGGAAGATTACTGTTTGCTTCTCTTGTGTGACTTCCATGAAGTCATCATTCAGTAAGCCTGGCTTCCTGGCAAACAACGGAACATTCAGCTTATATGTGGGGAAAGAGACATCTCCAATGAGAAGGGAGGGCAGGGAGTGGGAAAAGTGGCAAGTCTGGCACAAAGGAGCAAAGAACTGTGATTCATAAGGAGGGTGGGAGAGCCAGGCCTGCCACAGTATAGATTCCACAACTGGCACTTACTTGGCGGATGAGCCACTGGGGCACTGACCTTGGCAGCTTTACAGAGATAACCTTTATGTGAAGAGGAACTGTTCTTCAACAATATCTCCAATATGCTTGCCACGAATTTTTTTTCCCCTAAGAGAAAGGGGGCAAGGCATGGAAAAGCATATTGGATTTTTTCATTCCCCATTTACCCTTTGTTGCAGAGGCAACAACATTCATGGTTCATTGTGGAAAATTTCCTATATGCCCTGTGTGTTCTTCATCGTCCTTAAGGACATGTAAAGGACAGTTAATTAGAGGACACAACAGCAGTGGCTTTTATTAGTTCACTGCATTTTCCTTTTAATTCAGGGCCATACAATAGCTAGTCCTCACTAGTAACCTTTTGTATGGGTAATTCTTTTAGTCCATCTCATTCCCAGTGGGGCAGTCTCTACCTAGAATGTTGCCTTCTGTCCTAGTGTCCCCTTCTTTCACCCACAGACCACGTTATAAAAGTGGCTGTGATGGTGGCCCTCTTGCTTCCATTTATGTGACTATTAGTCGCCTGTAATTTGTTTTTCTTAGTACTCATGTACAGACAATCAGAGGTGCCAAAGTATAGGGTACCTTGTGTTTGAGAAAAAGAAAGCCCTTGCTTAAGAGAGTTGGAGGGAATTTTATACTCTCACAGTTGAATTCAGTGGGAGAAAACAAAAAAGAATAACTAATCTTGTCTTTTGATGAATATAGAAATACCAGGAACTGTCTCCATACTGTAAAAAAAGGTATATTTGAAGAGTTTACATGCCTGTGCATGCATAGTAGGCTGAGACTGGTGGTAAGCCCATTCGGAAATTTCAAGTCATAGCTCCTTCGGGAATAATGTGCTATTGTGCCTGCTAGCTCCAGGCCAGAAAGGGCTTTTTCCCTTATAGCTGGCATCAGGCTTCGTGATGAATCACTTGCCTCTTGATATTTATGCTCTTCTTATTTTGTTGGAGATTACTGGCCATGATTGATGGCTCCACGCAACTGATAAAAGCAGAAAATAGCTGCTCTAGAGTAAAACAGGAAGAAAAAGGCCATACTATACTTCTGCCTGAGGTTTGCAGCTAAGCTAGTCAGTTATGCTTGCCCAAGAGTGGGAATTTAATTTCCTATTTTGTCCCTCAGATATTATAGTCTTTACTCATAATGACCAGATCATGCTGTAAATAAAGAAAAATAGTGTCTTCTAAACTAGCAAATACTTTTAAGCTAGACTGAATATGGCTCCATTTTGAAAGGGTGTTTTGGATTATAAAAACAGTATCATCTTACATGTTTACTTTCTATATATTGGTACTGCATTATGTACTTTTTAGTATTTATCATAATTCTAATTGATCAGCTACTTATTAGTCATTTGTTTATTGACAGTCTTACATGCTAAACTAAGCCTCAGGAGAATAGGGACAAATCCATCTTGGTCATTACTTATACCCATCACCTACACATATGAGGTGTTCAATAAACATTTTAAATCATTGGATGAATAACTAATATAAAGATGTATAATGTAGGGTCTCACTATATTATGTACTTTGTTATGAAAAATCAGCCAAATGTATACATTCCTATGAAAATACAAGGAAGAGGTAAGAGTAACAAGATAGGATGTGATACAGAAGTTTGTGGGGGGGGGGGCATTTACTTTTTTGACTCAGGAGAGATTAGAGCAGGTTACAAGGCAAGGATGGTGTTTGAAGTAGGACTTGAAAACAGAAGAGCAGTGGAAAGTTTGAGGGGCTGAGAAGCATCAAAGATATTTGGGTAGAACAGATTGAAGCAGAGGGCTGATTTATGGGAGTTGTTGGAAATCATGCTGGAAAAGACAGATTAGGATCAGTTTGTTAAAAGGTTTGTGTAACAAACTGGAGGATTTAGTTTCCATTTAGTCAGAAAGGGTGTCAGCGAGGCTTTTCAGCGAGTACCATAACCAGAGTGGAAGGTTCCTGCCCCACATGGAAGACTAATCTGAGAGCAATGGGAATGATTTGTTTGCAGTGTGAAGAAGGAACTAAGGAGTCGCATTAGAATGCTATCATTATTGTCTAGAAGGTGGTGAAGGAGGAGCACTTGAACTTGGGAGAGTGATGACTTGGAGGTTAGCAACATCAGTTAACAAGCCAGTCATGGCACTGTTACCAAAAATATGAAAAAACAAATGATGAAAAAGTTTGGATAACAAGATGAATTTAGTCCTAATCATGTTAGGTTAGAGGCACTGATCGGCCATGTTTAGAAAGTTTGACAATGCAACTGGAACTTCAGAGTTTAAAATCTTAGTGGTAGAGCAGTGCAGGATAATGGAGAATACCAACATGAGGAGCAGTGGATGGATTAAGCGGATTGGAGGTGAAGGTCATTGGGTCATCGGAGGTAAAAAGGTGAGGTTCTTTAGTGGCAAGTAGTCTGGGGGTAAAGGATGAGCCAGAAGAGAAGACAGATACAAGAGAATTACTTGTTTCCCAGCTCCTGGGATCTGCTTCTAGCTGTTTATCTAGAACTATGATGGGGACTACAAATGAAATATAATACCACTAAATACTTAACTGAGCCTTCACTATGTGCCAGGCATGGTCATAGGCTCTGAAGGGATAGAAAGAAGTATAATTCATAACTTCCTCTCATAAGAGGTTTATAACGTAGCCAGCAAGATGTCATTTATTTAATTACTAATTATTCACAAGTGTGAAGTAAGCCCCTATGTTGTACTAGGTATAGCTACTCTTCTCTCCACTCAGAAGTCTCTCGTCCAGGCTAGATATTTCAGTTCTTTCTACTACTTTTAAAAACATGCTGGCAAACCCTTTTTCCTACTCCTATTCTCCCTTTAATTTATCAACATTGCCCTTAAAGTGTGCTATCAGAAGAACTGTGCGCAGAGGTAAGCTGATCTGCAAAAGTTGGAGTGTGGCCATTATTTCACAATGGTAGAATTCCCTGGATCAGGGTGTTATCTTTCTATTAACGCAAAAGCAAAGACTGCTCTCTTTTTTTTGCCATTTTATGAAAATAATATAACATTTTATTATATAAGCAATTTATATTCGTTGTAAAAAAATTAGGAATTAGAGATAAGTGGAAAAAAAGAAGGAAAAGATAAAAAGGAATTCCACACTCCCAAACTCCAATTTTTCCACATGGAATAGTCACATCTCCATTTAACTCAGTTATTTGTTAACTTCTGTGTCCAGCAGCTACATGACTGCAGGACTGTTTCCACTCCTTTCTGAGATTCCTGGGTGGCTCCTCCTACTGTGCCTTCTTAGTCCATGAGCTGCTACTGTGCCTTTCTTTTCACTTTGCCCCAGGTCTTAGATCTGACCCCTCCTCTCAGATCTAGGCTGCTGCCCTGTGGGCACTGACCTACTGCTTAGAGCTCACTGATGTTGCAGGGTCATTTCCCTGCATTGAAGAAACTGCCTACAACCCTTTCCTAGGGTCCCATGGCAGTTGCTCTGTCTTCATCAGAGTTTGGCACTACTGCCACTCTTCTCTAGAATTTCAGTGGATTTCTTGTATACATCACATGCTACCCACATGGCTCTCAGGGTCATATGGTGATGCCCAAGCCATGAGAAAATGTTCTTAATGGAAACTGGCTGTACTCATTGCCATTACACAGGAAACCTCGGTGCCTGATACATGACTCCATTTGTCATTTCTAATTAATGCCAACTGAAACCTAAATCACCTTCTGGGAGACACTGACCTTGGGTTTTTCCTCTGATCACTTTCTTGCCTCAGGGTCTTCCCATTACACTTTGCCTCCACTCCCAGGAAGGCTGCTAGAGGCGTGGGCTCTGACGACCACCTTGATATTTCTGTCTCTCTTATTGGAGAATGTCCACCTCATTGGAGGTCCAGGTGACTCTCTCTCCCTTACTGGTGGGTGGGGCCAGTCATAGGGCACATCAGCATCCTTGATAGTGAGCTCAGAACTATAGTAAACTCTAGATTTACTGTCAGTTCACTCCACCATATCATCACAATACTCAGAGACATAAGAACCTGAAAACCCCATTCAGATAGGAATTATCAGGTAAAAAAGCTGAACATTCTGGAAAGCCAGAGAAACTGATCCCAGGTAGAGCTGTGTACAGGGACTCAAATGATAGCTTCAGGACCTGGATTCTCTCCGAACATCTGAGCTCTGTTTCCTATCGTTTCCACCTTCAGACAGACTCTCTCATACCAGTGGAAAACATGGCTACTGTATAGGTTGAACCAACACCCTCCCAGCCTCAAATTCAAGGAAAAAGAAGCCCTCCTAGCTTCCATCAGAAATTTAATATTAGGCTCAAATCACTCCTTTGACAATTCCTGAATTGATCATTATTGTAGGAGAATGAAAGTTACTGATTAATGTAGGCTGGGTCACATGCCAACTCCTAGAGCTGGGGATAGGGGTGGCCCCAGAAGAAACTAGGTCACTTTTGCCAAAAAAAAATGAGAAATGGATGCTTAATTGCTCAAATCAAACACATATCTACCGCAACTTCTACCTGCCATTGTTCCGTGGCATACTGGTGAAAATACCATGGAGTGGGATATTGTCAGTCTATACCTGGAAAGGTGCCCCATGTACGTACACCTGGAATCCTGAGACAACCTGTTATAGATGCATTTTTATTTATCAACGATGAGTTCATACTAGGTACTGTCTTGTAAAACGGTTTTTATTGTTTTATTTAAGGGGTATATCATGACCATCTTTTCATATGTATGTATATATATATATAATTATATATAAACACTTTTTTGGTTTTATAAGAATCTGTTGAAAAGATTGTCACCATTTATTCAACTGTACCCTTTCCTTATTGTTGAACAGTTGTTTTCTTCTAATTTTAAGTAATTATAAATAGCTCAGCAGTAAATATTTGTGTAGCTGATACTTAGGAACATATTCTTTATTGCCTCCTTAAAATGAACTACTAGAAGTGGAAATTTGTGACTAGGGTATACAATTTTTTAAGGCTCTTGTTACATATTGATAATGTGGTGTTATTCTCTCTCTCTCTCTCTCTCTCTCATACACACACGTACATGCACGCACACACATATTCATATTACACTGTTAGTTCATACTAAATTTGAGATCACTATTGCTTTTTCACACATATAAACTGCTGCTAAATTAAGTATTCTCATTTGAGTACAAAAGCAATCTATAAGCCTCAATTTCTTAAGATTTTATTTCAAATCCTGTTTCTGCACTATGTCCAATCCAGGTTTGTGTTACCTGTAAATTACATAAGCAGGCCTTCAATATCTTCATCCAAGTCTCTGGTAAAAAGTCTGAACTGTGCAAAGCCAAGGTCTTGTTGCAGTCTACTAAAGTCTCCTTACATGTCGACATCAAATTACTAGAACTTTAGAATCTTTGAATTTAGAGTAAGAAATCAGCTCAGAATAAAATAGCTCAAGTGCTTATTTTTTTTTAACCAGTTAGGAAACAGACCCAAAGAAATTTACTAATGTTTACAAGGTCACACAGGTAGAATGATAAAGATACATACTGTTATTGTTGTTCATATTTAATTCCACTCTCTTTTTCCTCCCTACTTGCCAATTGTTTTATCCAAAATTATATCATTGGAGGGTTCATTACACACATCATTGAAATCAAGAAAATTATGTCAGTGTCATTTTCCTCTTAACCCATTAGCAGAAATGAAGTCAATGTGACATGCCTTGTTTTTTAGTGTTCCATTTATTAATTCAACCTATATTTTCTCACTGTGCTAAGGAAAGTATATATACTCCCCTTCGTAGCTTGAAGATCATTATCCCTTGTGAACATTGGAAACAAAATTAATTGGTTGGGATCTTGGTGCCCAACACCTTTTCACTTGAGGAGGCAGGAAACTGTGTCATGGAGAAATAAAATGACTTGCCAAAGAGTAATGTTGAGTCAGTTGCCTTTTCTTTGTCATCTGTGAACATTACATCATACAGCCTGAGACTATTTCTCTTTCTTTTTATTGGGAACGCATCTTTAAAGTTCTTTATATTGTGTATAGAATTTTTGAGCCTCATCTTGTTCAGTAAGGGCTTTAGTCTTCCTGATACTACTCATACAAGTTCACGTTAACCTTCTGGCTTAGTCTTGGTCATGTCCCCACGTTCCACAGCTTGTCCTAGTCCCTTTTAGAAGGTGTCTTTAGTTGCCTCCTTCCTTACAATTTTAGAGCATTTTTTTTTTTTTAAATGCTCTTCAGTACCCTGAGTGTTATAACAAGCACAACCTTTTTGTTTTTGCGTGTGAGAGCTGGTCTTTTTTTTTTTTTTTTTAATAAATTTATTTATTTATATTTATTTATTTATGGCTGTGTTGGGTCTTTGTTTCTGTGCGAGGGCTTTCTCTAGTTGCGGCGAGTGGGGGCCACTCTTCATCGCGGTGCGTGGGCCTCTCACTGTCGCGGCCTCTCTTGTTGCGGGGCACAGGCTCCAGACGCGCAGGCTCAGTAGTTGTGGCTCACGGGCCCAGTTGCCCCGTGGCATGTGGGATCCTCCCAGACCGGGGCTCGAACCCGTGTCCCCTGCTTTGGCAGGCAGATTCTCAACCACTGCACCATCAGGGAAGCCCAATTTTAGAGCTTTTAAAATGATTACTTAGTTAAGATTCTTTCCCTCCAGCCCATTCCAGCTTGTCCCTATTATCACAAAGCCCATCCCTGTAAGATGGAGTGTTTTTGCCCTAAGCTTTTAAAATATCTTTTCCAAAACTTAAGTAGAACCTTCCATTCCCACACCTTACTGTTACTTGGTAGTAACTGCTGTTACCAAGTCTTGTGTAGCACTGTAGCTTCTACCCGAATTGTTGCCATTTCCACATTGTCAGTTTGTCCTTCAGTGATGATTAAGATTAGGTAGAGGGTCTTTCTTCCTCTGAGTGGACTACAGTTGTCTGGAGGATTCTTTTCCATGTCCAGTGTTTCCCAGCAATGCCTGTGATGGGGTGTGTAAGTCTGTCTAAGTCCGCAGTTCAGTATTGCACATCCCCCCGGCTGCTGACATAACACACATTCTCCACAATCTGATTTATTGGTAATAAAGATGGTATATCTATATATTTTTCCCCTTCTATTTGTGTTGTCTGTCTAGCTCTTCTCTCTGTTAGTTCAGGCAGGGAAAAATGGATGTTAATGCTTGAGTTCCACCAAACCCAACACCTGGGAACCATGTCCGGAAACATTGAATACAAGTCCAATGCCTGTGGTAAGAGCATGTTAGCCTCCCACTACGAAGTTCCTTAAAGATAGCTCTGAGGGACCGTGTGGCAGTAAAATGAGGAAAGTTCTGTTTGATGGAGAGAAGAGGAAAAGAAGCTAGCAAAAGAAATAGAAAAAGAAGAAATAGATGGAAAGTGAGAGATGATACAGGAATTTACAGATATAGAAATCACACAAGTTCCCCAAATAGCTTCAGATGTGTTATATATTGTGCATGTGGTGATTTTGATGGTAAAAATAAGAGAGATCAAAAGGTAGCCAGAAAGCCTATGAGGACGATAAATGCTCTAATCTTTTTTTTTTTTTAAGATTTTTTTTTTTTTTTTGATGTGGACCATTTTTAAAGTCTTTATTGAATTTGTCACAATATTGCTTCTGTTTTATGTTTTGGTTTTTTGGCCGCGAGGCATGTGGGATCTTAGCTCCCTGACCAGGGATTGAACCTGCACCCCCTGCATTGGAAGGTGAAGACTTAACCACTAGACCTCCAGGGAAGTCCCTAATCTTTTTTTTAAGATAAAGGATATTGAAAGAAAGAGTCCTTGAAAGAGACTGACAATGTTAGGAAGGAAGTATTTCTATGTGTGTGTGGAGAGAGAGAGAGAGAGAAAGGGGAGAATCTTATATCAATGTTTCTTAAAGTAATTTTAAAATTCAGATTCTTCAATAAGCTCAGGGATCTGTATCTTAATACCTGGTGATTTCTAAGCACACTAAAGATTAAGAACTATTATCTAAGCACATAGAAAAGGGATGGAATTTAGTGTTTACTGGCAAGAGATTAGCTTTAGATAAGAGGTAAATCTCCTCTGACACTAGTTGGAATGATGTGAAGATAGAAATATGTTTAGTATATGGTAAAGTAAAAACGGTATATAAAAAGAAAGGCAAAAAAACTGTGTTACTTAATGTTGCATGGCTTTTCACTTCTATTATTCGTTTAAGGAGAGGAATAATTTTCTCTGTGTATTAGTCTATGTGCTGGGTACTTTACTTTTGTTCTGTGACTTAATCTTCAACAGTCACTCTATATAGTAGACATGATTATCTCTCTTTTTTTCTTAAAAACACTAAGTCTCCTAGAAATTGAGTAACATGTCAGGATGACACATCCAGGTACTGGTAGAATCAGGGTGTGGTCTCAGGTGAATCTGTCTCCAAATCTCCAGCTTCTTTAGCATAGGGTAAGGGTTATCAAATTTTTTCTGTAAAAGGCCAGGGAGTAAAGATTTAAAGTTTTGTGGACAGCTACTCAGCTCTGCCACTGAGTGCAAAAGCAGCCACAGATAATAATGTAAATTATAGGCATACCTGGTTCCAGAAAAGCTTCATTTGTGGACACTGAAATTTGAATTTCATGTAATTTGCATTTATAACAAAATATTTTTCTTCTTTTGATATTTTTTTCAACCATTTAAAAATGTAGAAACCATCTCCACCTTGCGGGCTGTACAAAAACAGATGGTGGGCCAGATTTGGCCCACGAGCCATAGTTTGGCTTGTCAGCTCCTGGCCTAGGGCTCTGGCTATCAAGTTCATGCTCTCCACAGCGTCCTTCCAGATGCAGGAACTGAGATTATCCAATCAGAGTAAAAACTAGTGTTTCTACCAGTATGAAGTAAAAGTTTGAAATAATCGTTGTTTTTCAGAGGAAAAGCATAATTCTCCGTTACTTTCTACATAATTTTGCATCTTTCGATCTTGGACCAAAAAAGGAAAAAGCAGACTATAATGGGGATTATGTTGCCTATCATCTATTTGTTTTTCCAGATTTATTTTCCATACTGCTCTGAGATCGAGGAGGCTGGTCTGAATGGATTCCTCCTTATTCTCTGGTTTTGGTTGGGGTTGGTCAACTGGGAGCACCAGTAGGGAATGAAAGGGAAGGAGGAAAGTACAGTTAGGGTCTTTCTTCATCTGCTCCCTCCCTAAAAGGTCCATGTAGGTAGGATGTTGACTCTAAGGTTTCGGGTCCTTTTCAAGCATCCCTCTTTGCAGGTTCCAGGAACCACTCTCTTCCTCTCTACTTCCAGTCTAGAAGGAGTGCCTGTGTCCTGCGCTACTAGCCCTGGGGTGCTGCACTATCCCTCAGATTTTTCCACATCTTTCTCACACCTTTGTCTCCAGTCCTTTTATTGATCTCTTCCCATGTTACACAGTTTGATTGTGCCCTGTTCTTTGTGAGGACCCTGTCTAATACAAAGAATGTGGTTGCTTGTAGCAATATCTGTTTAAGAGGCTTCTGCAGAGTGTCTCATCCTCTGCAGGAAAAAAAAAAAAAAAACAACATTCTTTCCTTTGTGCCCACACTGTACCCTGTAATATATTTTTAACAGCTTTTCTGAAGTTTAATTGACATACAATAAACTGCACATATTTAAAGTGCCCACTTTAATAAGTTTTGATATATATGTGTACCCATGAAATCAACACCAGAATCAGGATAATGAGTATATTCATCACACCTAAAATTTCCTTGTGCCCTTTTGTGATCTCTCCCTATTGCTCTACCTCCTCCGTTTGGCCCCAGCCCCAAGCAATCACTGATCTACTTTCTGTTGTTAAAGATTAATTTACACTTTTAAGAATTATATATATCTGGAGAATCATTTCAGTATAAACTCCATTTTTTTTTTTTTGGTCTGGCCTCTTGGCATAATTATTTCTTATAGTATATTCAGTTATTATATTACTAAGTGTTTATTGCCTGTACATGCCAGCATATCCATTTGCCTCTGTTTAGACTTCAAGTTCTTCAAGGTATGCTACACTTGTCATTGTATCCCTAGAACCTAGCACAGTACTTGACATAGAAAAGATACTCAGTAATTATGGAAGGAAGGAAAGAAGGGAAGTGTGGGATGGCAAGTAGCCTCCATCCCCTGAGAGCTAATTGCTTCTCTAGCAATGAAATTTCTTAAGTACCTCTGTGGACAGTATTTAATGATCTGTTTGCAGTTGAGGGCTGTCAGTAGAACTGGCCCTCAGTCAGGATATGAAGCCGATGAATTTCTTGCTCTTTTACATGGGATCTATTGTCCTGCACCTCATCCTTCCTTCCTCTCATCTCCTCTGCAGGATCCAGAAATCTACCTGCCTGATGTATATAAATGATGCACCAATTTCTCACCACCCAGGCCAGCAGAGGAGCGAGGAGGGGTGGAGAGGGGATTCCGGGGGAGGAGTGATACGGTTAGACAGAGTGGGATTCCAGAGCTGAAGGAGAAATAGTCTTGCATGTGTGCGTGGGGTAAGGGTGTAGATCACATACTCCCATACAGGTACTTCCCCGAGAGAAATGAACAGGAAATGTACGTTCATAGTTTTTTTCTCTATCATTTTGGGCTAAATCTGTGGAGTCTGAAGGACTGTGGTAGCCTTTATTGAGAGCTAAATAGTATGATTCCTTCCCTTTAGGTTTCTGAACTACGAGACAACGAGATTGATTCCACAGGAAAGCACAGGCCTTGAGAAATCAGCTTTGGCTTCAGGCTACAGTGAGTACACGAATTGGTTTGGTTAATGGGCTGAAAATCCTGTGATAGAACCCTCTCCCCTCTTTCAGATCCATGATGTCTATAGATCTTAGCCCATTTAAGTTTGGTGTAGCCTGGAAAAGTCCTCCTCCTCTATGTTCTCTTCTCCCATGGGTTTATTAACATCTATTAAAATCGTGTCTTTATTCTGGGACAGAGATGGACAATAAGAGTCCTATAGGATTAAAAAAGGTAAGAAATTCCACTGCCTCTTCCATCTCCTCTAGATGCTCTGTGGTCTTCTGTCTTCAGCCCTTAAACAGAGTTGAGACTGATTATATATACTTTAGTGTGACCAAGTTCTATAGATAAGCCCAGGTTTGCTGAGCCAGCAGCCAGCTTACTCCCAAGGGATCCTGGTGCTGAAGGAATATGAGTAACTGAAATCCCAGGCTATAGATTTCAAGAGTGTTGCCTCCAATTCTTGACAATTGCATAGATATAACAATTTATATAAGAACTAAATAGATTTGTGGGTTACCCTGTAAACTTAACCACCATGTATAACACGTAGAAATTTTCTTCTATTCCTGCTTTGTTAAGAGATTTCTTTAAAAATCAGGAATGGATAGTGCCTTTTTTCGAATGCTTTTTCTGAGTCCTATCGAGATGATCATATTATTTTCTCTTTTGGTTGTTGATATGGGGAATAATGTTGATGAATTTTTGAACGTTAAATCAACCTTACATTTCTGGAATAAACTCCACTTGGTCATCACGTATTATCCTTATTTTTTGTTTTATCTGATTTTTTATTACTTTGCTGAGGATTTTTTCAGCTATGTTCATGAGGGATACCTTCTGTGATTTCTCTTCTGTTATGTTTTTGTCTGGTTTTGGTATCAGAGTAATGCTGGCCTCATTTAGAAGAGTTGGGAAGCATTCACTCATTATCAATTTTCTGGAAGAGTTTATGTAGAATGGTAATTCTTCCTTCAGTGTTTGGGAAAATTCACCAGTGAAGCCATCTGTGCCGGAGTTTTCTTTGTGGGAAGGTTTGTAACAACAAACTCAATTTCTTTGATAGCCGTAGAGAGGCTACTCAGAATATCCAAGCTTATTTTCGAGTGATCTTTGTTAGTTTGTGTCTTTCAAGTTATGTCTCCACTTTATCCAAGTTGTTTAACTTATTGGTATAAACTTGTCTATCTTTACTATCCTTTTAATGTCTTTAGAATCTGCAGTGATGTCATTTCGCTCCTTCCCAATGTTGATAATTCATGTTATCTCACGTTTTTCCCTTATAAGTCTGGCTAGAAGTTTATCAAGTTTATTAAAGTTCTCAAAAAACCAGCTCTTGATATCACTGATATTCTCTATTACTTTTTTCCCGATTTTATTAACATATACACTGACATTTATTATTTCCTTCCTTTGGCTCACTCTGTTTAACTTGCTCCTCCGTTCTAGTTTTTTAAATTGGAAGCTGAGGTCTTTAAGACCTTTTCACTTTTCTAATATAGACAGTTAGTACTATAAATTTTCTTCTAAGTTCTGCTTTAGAGGAAGCCCACAAATTATTTTTTTGGGGGGGCCTTCAAGTTTTTATTGATCACAACTTATTTTTTCGTTCATCTGCAGAAAATAATTTTTGAATGCCTCCTAGTTAGCTGTCACTGCCCTAGACACTTTCATAGGCCTTTCACCTTCATCCTCACAACAGCCCTGTGAGGTAGGAATTGGCCCCATTTTACAGAGTTCATAACAGGTAGGAGATTATTGCTTCAAGTACTTCTATTTGCCCCATGTTTTCATGGACTAGAGGTTCTTATTGAGTCATTTGGTCAAGAGCTCTCACTGGTCAGGGGTTCCTATAGGTTGCTCTAAGATTCAAAGAATCAGACTACTAGAATTTTCCTGCGATAGGAGTGATGGGGTCGGTGGGATAAGAGTGAAGGAACTAGAGGCAGTAGTCTCTCCCTTTGTTGCACCATTTGAGTTTCCTTTGGTCACGTGTGCACAGCGGGGGGAGGGGACAGTGGGAGAGGAGGGAAAGTGATTATAAGTCTTCTGGCTTCTTCAGGATGAGCTTCCTCACAAGCGCTGTAATCTGGGACCCGATCTCCTCCACCGACAGGGTTGGGTCCCAAGCGCCCTACCACCTTTCCAACTGTGGCCACTAGGTACTTACAGAAGTTCCCGGTGGGCTCCTTCCCAGAAGTCTGGGTCAGGTACTTGAAGGCAGGGTGGGCACCAGTGCCGGTGACTGTGATCTTGCTAAACATGGGGAAAGAGACACTGTAGGTGTGGCGGGCAAAGCTCTCCATCTCCTTTTAATGTCAGGCGCCTGTTGGCCAAATTGGCCAAACTGGTTGCAGAGGAACACAAGCACGTTGAAGTGATGGGACCGCAGGTCCCGCTGTAGCTGCTGCAGGGCCCGGTGGCGCTGGTCTGTAAAGCCCCACTCGCTAGCCATGTTCACCACCAGGGACACCAAGCCGCGGTGCTTCTCCAGCGACACCGTCTTGCCCCGGATGCTGACCGCCTTGAAGTCGTAGAAGTCCTGGTCCCGCTGCGCACAGGCGGCAGCCGCCCCGAGCAGCCACACCGCAGCCAGTGCCGCCACCTGACTCGCTCCCGAGCAGGCGGCGTGGCAAGGGCAAAGGCAGGGCGCGGCTCGCAAATTTTTATATGTTGTTATTTTTGTTTTAATCAGATCAAAATTTCTAATTTCTCTTTTGATTTCTTGTGACCCATAGGTTATATCGAGGTTTGTTATTTACTTTCCAAATATTTGGAGATTTTTCCCCAAATATTTCTATTATGGAATACTTATTTCCTGCTACTGTGGTCAGAAAACATACTTGTATGATTTGAATTTTTTGAATTTATTGAAATATTTAGTATGACTTGGAATATGGTCTACCTTGGAAGTGTAATGTGTGCATGAAGATAAGAATTTTGTATTCTGTTGCTGGGTATAATGTTCTATAAATGTGAATTATGCCAGTTGGTTAATAATGATGTTCAAATTTTCTATATCCTTATTGATCTTTTCTCTACTTGTTCTATCAATTATTGAAAGATATTGAACTCTTCTACTGTTGTGGCTTTGTCTATTTCTCATTGTAGTTTTGTCAGTTTTCATTTCATGTAGTTTGAAGTTCTCTTATTATGTGTATAAATGTCTAGGATTATTATGCCCTCTTGATGAATTGACCTATTTATCATTAGGAAATGACCTTCTTTATATCTGATAGTATTCTTTTTCTGAAATCTACTTTTTCTGATATTGATATAAAGATTTCAGCTTTCTTTTGATTGCTGTTAACGTGGTATATCTTTTACCATCCTCATACCTGTAACCTATTTGTGTCTTTATATTTGAAGTGAATTTCTTATAGGCAGCATATTGTTGTGTCTTGTTTATTTATCCAGCTGGAAAACCTCTGCCTATTAATTGGGGTGTTTAGACCATTTACATATTTTGTGTTTGTTCATACGGTTTGGTTTAAATCTATCATTTTGCTGCTTAATTTCTCCCACCAGTTCTTCACTCCCTTTTCCAAAATTTTCTGGCTTCTTTGGGATTAACTGAACACTTTTAGTGATTTAATTTTAATTCATTTGTTGGCTGAATGGCTGTAAATCTTTGTTCTGCTATTTTAGTGGATGCTTTAAAGATTATAGTATACATCTTTAGCTCATTACACTCTCCCTTCAAATGATGTTATACCATTTAATCAATAGTATACTAACTTTATAGTGTGTTTCCATTTCTTCTGTGTCAGCCTTTGAACTAACATGGACATACATTTTACTTTTGCATTTATTATAAACCCCATGATACATGGTTTCTACTTTTGTTTAAACAATTAGTATCTTTTTTTTTTGAATTTTTGAATATTATTTTATTTATTTTTTTATACAGCAGGCTCTTATTAGTTTTCTATTTTATACATATTAGTGTATATATATCAATCCCAATCTCCCAATTCATCCCACCACCACCACCCCCGCCACCTTCCCCCCTTGGTGTCCATACGTTTGTTCTCTACATCTGTGTCTCTATTTCTGCCCTGCAAACTGGTTCATCTGTACCATTTTTCTAGGTTCCACATATATGCGTTAATATATGATATTTGTTTTTCTCTTTCTGACTTACTTCACTCTGTATGACAGTCTCTAGATCCATCCACGTCTCTACAAATGACCCAATTTCGTTCCTTTTTATGGCTGAGTAATAGTCCATTGTATATATGTACCTCATCTTCTTTATCCATTCATCTGTCGATGGGCATTTAGGTTGCTTCCATGACCTGGCTATTGTAAATAGTGCTGCAGTGAACATTGGGGTGCATGTCTCTTTTTGAATTATGGTTTTCTCTGGGTATACGCCCAGTAGTGGGATTGCTGGGTCATATGGTAATTCTATTTTTAGTTTTTTAAGGAACCTCCATACTGTTCTCCATAGTGGCTGTATCAATTTACATTCCCACCAACAGTGCAGGAGGGTTCCCTTTTCTCCACATCCTCTCCAGCATTTTTTGTTTGTAGATTTTCTGATGATGCCCATTCTAACTGGTGTGAGGGGATACCTCACTGTAGTTTTGATTTGCATTTCTCTAATAATTAGTGATGTTGAGCAGCTTTTCATGTGCTTCTTGGCCATCTGTATGTTTTCTTTGGAGAAATGTCTATTTAGGTCTTCTGCCCATTTTTTGATTGGGTTGCTTGTTTTTTTAATATTGAGCTGCATGAGCTGTTTGTATATTTTGGAGATTAATCCTTTGTCCATTGATTCATTTGCAAATATTTTCTCCCTAAACAATTAGTATCTTTTAAAGAGCTTTACATAATAGCACAAAGCTCCTTCATGTTTTACCCATGTAGTTATGTATTTTCTGGTGGTCTTCATTCCTTGTGTGGATCAGATTTCCTTCTGGCGTCATTTTGTTCAGCCTGAAGGTCTTTCTTTAACATGTCTTGGAGTGCAGGTGTGTGATGAATTCTTTCAACCTCTGTATATCTGAAAGTCTTTATTTTGCCTTTGTTCTTGAAAGATACGTTCTAAGTTTTTTCTTTCAGTGTAATAAAGATATTGCTCTACTCTCTTTTCTCTTGCATTGTTTCTGGTGACAAATTTGATGTAGTCCTTATCTTTGTTCCTCTTACATAGTGTGCCATTTTTTCTTTGACTGCTTTTAAGTTTTTTTGCTTGTTTGTTTCTCACAGGTTTTGAGCCATTTAATTACAATGTGACTTGAGGTAGTTTTCTTCATGCATATCATACCTCAGACTTATTGAGGTATGATATGCAATTATAATTTTCATCAAATTTGGAATGTTTTTAAGCATTATATCTTCAAAAATTATTCAGTCCCATCCTCCAACTCCTCTCCTTCTGTGACTCCAATTACATGTGTATTAGGCTGCTTAAAACTGCCCCACAGCTCACTGATGCTTTTCCACTTCTTTTTTGATTCCCTTTGCTCTATGTATTTCATTTCTGATAGATTCTGTTGCCATGTTTTCAGTATATTAATTTTTCTTTTTGCCATTTATTCCATCTAGTGTTTTTATTTTAGTCTCTAGAATTTTTATTAAGGTCTTTAAATTTTTAAAATACCTTCCATGTCTCTACATACGTTTTTGAATACATGGACTACAGTTTAATTGTTTTAGTGTTCCTGTTTGATAATTCTAACATATGTATTGGTTCTGGGTTGGTCCTACTCAATTGAATTACTTCTTTATGAGTCATATTTTCTTGCTTCTTTGCATGTCTGATAATTTTTGATTGGCATTGTGAATTTCACCAGGCATTGTGAATTTTACTTTGTTGGGTACAGTTTATGCCTATTTTTATAAATATTATTGAGCTTTGTTCTGTGATGTAGTTACATTTCTTAAGAAATTGATTATTTCAGGTGTTACTTTTAAGATTTGTTAGGTACCAGAGCAGTGCTCATTTTTAAGCTAATCATTTTCCATTACTGAGGTTAAAAAAACTTGTGTGTACTCTACTACTGTCCCTCAGTTTTTGAGGGTTATTCAGTTTGGGTGCTGGCAACAGGCACTATTCCCTGCCTTGTGTGAGCATTGGGCATTGTTACCCTTAATTATTTTGGGTGGTTCTTTCCCAAGCCTCATGTAGTTTCCTCAGTGCATGCATGGATCAGTACACAGGTGAATACTTACAGGGGTGACTTACAGATCTTCAGGTATTATGATATTCTCTCTGTGTGCAATTTCTCCTTTTGCTACTTTTTCCTGAGAACTCCAGATGCTTTTGTCTCTTCGGAGTGTCAGTTCCATCTTCTCAGCTCAGGGAGTCTCCAATCTCCACCTGGTTTCTTCCTTCCTGCACTATGCTCTGCAAACTCTCTCATGACAGTCATAGGGCTTGTCTCTTTGTTTCCCATCTCTTAGTGATCATTGTCTTTTGTTGCCTGATGTCAGTGCCTTGCAAGTCATTGTCTCGTATATTTTCAATTTTTTGTTGTTTCAGATAGGAGGATAGATCTTGTCCCTGTTTCTCCATCTTGGGTGGAAGCAGAAGTCTATAACTTTTTAAAAAGGGAAAATATATTAACAATTTCAAACAACTGACTAGGGATCAATTTTGAAGCATCAACTGGTTTTAAGTCAGGTATTGGCTGTATAATCATCTCTTTCATTCAGAATTAGAAAAAAATAAGAAAACTAAGATAACTTTCACTGTATTGTGCAATAAGAATTGTTTATAATGAGACCCTAAGATACCTAAAATAAGCTAAAATATCTTTTTTTTTAATACAGATTTATTTAATTTATTTATTTACTTGTTTTTGGCTGCGTTGGGTCTTTGTTGCCACGGACGGGCTTTTCTCTAGCTGTGGCGAGCAGGGGCTACTCTTTGTTGTGGTGTGCGGGCTTCTTATTGCAGTGGCTTCTCTTGTTGCGGAGCAAGGGCTCTAGGTGCGTGGGCTTCAGTAGTTGTGGCACGTGGGCTTCAGTAGTTGTGGCTCATGGGCTCTAGAGCGCAGGCTCAGTAGTTGTGGTGCACAGGCTTAGTTGCTCTGTGGCATGTGGGATCTTCGTGGACCAGGGCGCGAACCCGTGTCCTCTTCATTGGCAGGCGGATTCTCAACCACTGCGCCACCAGAGAAGCCCTGAAATATCTTTTGAGACATCAAAAACATGTTAGACTATTTTGGCAGAGTTTTACAGTTCCAAATTATCTTGCATTCTAATAAATAGCTCTTATGTATATGGTAACTCTCATGTAAAGAGAATACTTGTATCATTTTTCAGCTATTTAGGATAAAGTCCAGGACTGATTGTCCTAAAGGTCTTAATCATTTTATACTGTTTTGTAACAAGTTTATTTTCTCTTCACTCTCTGCCTCTCCTGAGTGGTTTTTATTAGCATTGATGGTGAAAGTAAAGATCATAGTACTGAGTTTTAGATTTCCAGTTTCTTGCCTTTTTTCTTTCTTAGACTTTTTTGCTAGAGTATATATATTTTTTTTTAATTTTTTTTTTTTTTTTTTATCTATTTTTTATTTATGGCAGTGTTGGGTCTTCGTTTCTGTGCAAGGGCCCTCCCTAGTTGTGGCAAGCGGGGGCCACTCTTCATCGCTGTGCACGGGCCTCTCACTATCGCAGCCTCTCCTGCCGCGGAGCACAGGCTCCAGACGCGCAGGCTCAGCAATTGTGGCTCACGGGCCCAGCCGCCCCGCGGCATGTGGGATCCTCCCAGACCAGGGCTCGAACCCGTGTCCCCTGCATTAGCAGGCAGACTCTCAAGCACTGCGCCACCAGGGACGCCCTAGAGTATATTTTTAATGTACTACTTCTTTCTAAATGTTTTTCTAAAATATTAATAAATATTATGCTACAATGTTAATATCAGTATGCAAAGAGATATTTTGTGTTTGGAAACTATAAGGTAGTTTATTAAATGGTATTCATTTTTACAAGATTCTATACATGCTTATATATGTGTGTATATATATATATATATATATTTTGCACCTCTCTATAGGAAGAGTCATTATGTTGCTAAGCAACAATGACTGAATAGCTATAGATACATAGAATCCTGATGGACATTAGTTTTTGCCTGTATTTTAGCTTTTGAAGGTAAGATAAAGTGTTTCCTCTTTAATAAAAGCAGCTTGTAGCAACAACATAAGTAAGTCAAGGAGAGATGCAGAGAAATTGGTAACATAAATATCTAAAACAACCAAATTTACCGTTCAAAATATAAGACAAATGTTTACGTGGCCTTCTACATAAGTCAGTGATGAGCAATCCATAGCCGCCCTGTGCAAAGAGACAGCCATTGATTGAATTTTAAGGTGAATATTTAGGCTACTGTCTCTGTGTTGCTACTTTGCAAATATGCTCATCGATTAACATTCATCACTAAACACGATGACAACATTCTCACTGATGATCTTTCATTCTTCTGGAAGTAAGTAATCTAAATTGTAAAAAATGCATATTGTCTCCTGGTGGAGTGCTGTAAGGGTATATTCATTTTGGATAAATGAAAAGAAATTAATCATCTTAACATTTTAATTTCTTTTGTAGATTAGTGTTTATGCAAAAATAGTTGCCTACTATTGACACTTGTGATTTTACTTAATACCGCAGACACCTAATCATCTCAAACCTAATTGTGTACTGTACAATTTCATTTTTAAGTTCTGCAATTTCTGCCCTTGTGAACAATGTTAAGTCTAACCCATTCAGATGTTTGAGGATATGTCACTGCTAGCCACATTTTCCTTAAATGCTTTTTATTTTTAAAAAATTTTAAATGTTTTTTATACAATTTTAAAGGTTACTTTCCATTTACAGTTATTATAAAATATTGGCTATATTCCCGTGTCGTATAAATACATCCTTGAGCCTACCTTATACCCAATAGTCACGCTTTTTAAATTCTTATGTATTTGGTAGTCCACCAAAGAAGTGGAAAAACTGCGTAGGCAGTGATGGCCTTTGTCATTCAGTGCCATTTTTGTCATTCAATTATAACACCATATAGTAAGTTATATGTCAAGTCTAAACTTAATGAATTACAGAAGGACACTTACAAGATTTAAGAACAGTGTAGGAACTGCTCTATGGCTTAATTTAACCCTCTAGGTTGATTTTATTTGATTCCAAAAGTACTCTCAAGGGACACTATTCTGAGTACCGTCAGTAACTCCAAAGAAACACAAGCCATGATTTCTATCCTCAAGGAGTTTACAGTCTATTTGATGAGATGAGACATGTCTAACTTACCACCATTTTTGAAAATTCAGATTTCAGTACAAATTCTTGATCAGGACTCTAGAAAAAGTGTCAGATAAGATTTATGTCTTCTTTTCACCCTTACTACAAACAACACACACACACACACACACACACACACACACACACTTCTTGGATGCTTTCTGCAAAACAAAAACAACATGCAAGCAAACATCAAACAAACACTTTTGCAACAGTTTCATTTAGACAGTGAATAGCATGCGTAGTAGAGAAAATCGAAGCTATTGTAATTTTTGTGTGTTTTGAGAGGAAAAACTTTGGACTATCGGGAATATCAATGAACCATGATGATAGCTGGCAAATATCAAAGGTTTCTGCAGACTGATATAGAGGCTATTATGCAGTGGGTAAGATGTTTAGGAGAGAAAGTCAGTTCAAATGTTGACCTGTGCATCTTCCATGACCTTTGAGACCCAGGGAGAGAAATGTCTTGGACAAAGTACATAGAAAAACAACACCTAACTTCAATATTGTAATTTTTAAGAAAAAACTTCTTTCTGTAGAAAAAAGAGAAATCTATGACAAAATTGCTAAGGTAGGCTACAAGCTTGGAATATTTTTTTTTTTGGCCTTGCTATGCAGCATGTGGGATCTTAGTTCCCCGACTAGGGATCAAACCTGTGCCCCCTGCAGTGGAAGCGTGGAGTCTTAACCACTGGACTGCCAGGGAAGTCCCCAGAATATATTTTTCGGTCCAAACTCTGGAACATATTTAGGATGAGTAAGTGGTACTGCTTGACTTAAGGCACTACTAAAAGCTATGTTTTGTTTTTAGAGGTTGTTTGTTATCACATTAGGAGAAAAAACTCTTGAACTCTGGCTGGAGAGTATTGCACAATTGAGAAGTGGCAATGCTTGTTGGGAATGCTTGGGGAGCTTGAGTCATGTAGTTTTATGTTTTAAACATTGATAAGCCTTTTATCACCATATGTGAGAACTTCTGGCAATTGGACCCTAAAGTTGGAATCATGGAGAAAGATGAGCAATTTCATGGCACATTGCTAACTATAGTTCAAAGGGAGGACGAAAATGACTGCAGATAACTGTAGTCTGTAAATGATACTCCAGAAATTGGTGACTGTAACAGTGATTCTCAAACTGTGTTGCAGAGAACATTAGGGCTCTGAGAAGGCATCTTAGGTGCTTCCTGGTTGTGATGGTTGGGGGTAGAAAGGGTTTCAGTCCCGCTGATTTTACTCTAATTAGGAGGCTATACCTTTATATGTTTTATATATGGGGATTCTGTGAAAGCTTTCATTTCAAAAGAAGTTTTGACCTTTCCTGGAATAAATCTGAGAATTGTTCTTTCAGAATTAGAGCATCAGAATAAGCGCTTGAGTTAATTCCTAATGAATAGAATTATTATGAACCGTGAGGCCCTTTTGTATCACCCAGTAGTGGCTGACACAAAAGAAGACAAGAAATCATTAGAATGTAGATAAGTAACTGTATTTTGAATTGAAAAGTTAAAGGAAATTGCTCCATTATTCTGTGAATTTAAGATTAATTCTTGAATACCGGGTACAGAATTTTTGAGTCTCAGGATTGAACTTTACCAGTGTGTGAGGTAGACAAGGATAAGATCACCCTTATTTCCTGCTGGCTTTTACCAGTTTAAATGTGTATGTCAAAATGTTTCTGGGTCACCAGTTGGTCACTTTCTAGTTGCTCATATAAAACGCTGTATGAACAGCCTAAAGATTCTTGGTCTGCTCAAAACACCTGATTGTGTTTGGGAATATACTGATGACAAAAAGAGGGAGACTAAATCCAGAGAAGACATCATATGCCTGATATAATCTCACCTGAAGTCTGTTTAAATGGGATAGGCGCAAAACATAGTGTTACCCAATCACAGGCCATAGCGTAGGGCCACACTCTGTAAAGTGCCAGTCCATGATGAAGTAGAAAGCTTGCATGGGAATGCAAGTCACCTCACTAGATCCTTCATTGAGAAGGTCTTCATGTGGAAAAAAAATGTCAGAGGAACTAGATAGTGTGCTTAGTGATGGCAGCAGACTGAATGCTTATGTTCCCCCCAAATTCATATGTTGAAATCCTAACTCCCAAGGTGATGGTATTAGGAGGTGGGGCCTTTGGGGTGATGTCATGAGGGAAGAGCCCTCGTGAGTAGAATTGGTGCTCTTTTAAAAGAGACCCAAGAAAACTCCTTTGCCTCTTTAGTCATGTGAGGTTACAGCAAGAAGACAACTGTCTAGAAGTGGGCTGTCACCAGGCACTGAATCTCCCACATCTTGATCTTCGACTTCCAACCTCTAGAATTGTGAGAAATAAATTTCTATTGTTTATAAGCTACCCAGTCTATGGTATTTTGCTATAGCAGCTGTCAGGGAGGAAGAAATTTTCTTGTACCCTTCTAGGTTCTTCTGGCTGGCCTAAAAATTAAATTGGCATGAAACAGCTTCACAGGAGAAAAATCAAACAAATGTTTAATTATATATATACATGGGAGAGACCCAGGAAAGCTGAGTAACTCACCAAAATGGCTGAAACCTTCGCCTTAACATACCATCTTCAGTTATAGACAAAAGATGTTGAGGGTAGTAGTTTGGGATCTCAAAGGGGAGGAAGTCAACTGACCTAGAGAAGGAAAAGCAAATGTTTGGTAAACAGATGTTTGCTAGGCTATGCAGAGACAATGGGACACAGAGGAGCTTTAACTGATTTTGCTAGGCTTCTTCCTGTCCACACAGGACAGCTCCTGTCCTGGAACAGGCCCTCTGTCTGCACTCTTCAGGCAATTAGGAGGAAGATCCACGTTGATTCCTGAGTCTTTGGGGCCTTGATTGTTTTCAGCACAAAATAATTTGCATGCCAAAGAGACATTTTGGGGTGGGAGAATTTTGCTCGCCTTCGTCCCCAAGTGGATTAAGACAGTGACATCGATGATTTACATTCTGACACAAGCTCCTTGTTGCATTACATACTGGTGACAGAACAGTTCACATTCAGGAAGCTGGTCTACAGACTGCATTTTGAATAGTACTTATGTAAAAAATCCTTTAGAAACTATCTCTGACACGAGTTATCCACGGATCTGGATATTAAGACCTCAACAATGACCTTATCAGCAATATTGAAGAGGGAAGAGTTTCTTCTCCATAAATGCTATGAGGGTAGAAGCTCTAGGAAAAAAATCAGGTTGCAATGGTAGAGGTGATATATAACTGGATGAACATGCCTGGTATGCGTCAGAGACCACTTAGTTGTCAAGTACCTGCTGGCATAGGAGAGAGTGTGACAAAATGAAGAGGTTAAAGTGCCGGACATCACACACTGTATTTATGTGAAAGTTTTAGAGATTCATAATTTAATTAGGGGACTAGGTAAAGGGGGACTGCATGGCATGATAGTTATGTGTGGGAGTGTGGTGCTATACTGCTTGGGTTAGAAAACTAGTGACCACATTTCCCAGCTGTGAAAATTCAGATTAATATAACCTCAGTAAGCTTCAGTTTTATTAACTATAAAACAGGAGCAATGATAATCATACCTACCTAATAGAGTAAGGATGAAATAAAATATTCATGTAGAGCACTCAGCATATAACACACTAAATACATGTTCACTATTGTAATTCTTTGTACCAAACTATTTTCTATAGTACTTGACCAAGCACTAAAATAAACCATAGATATTCTTAAGTATTATTAAATGAATAGGAAGAAAATATATGCTGTGGGGGAAAGGATCACACCAAACTTCAAAGTTTATGTCATGGAAGGATATACATTTATTAAAGGTGATAAAATTCTGTACCTAGGTTTGGTAAGCTGAAGATGGCAGAGAAGGAAACCAATGTGTTTCAGACTCAGTGAATCCTGAAGATTTCCGGAAACAAATATAGGTTCTTCCTTTGAAATTTTCTGCTTGACCATGCAGGAGTCACCTGGTAAGAATCACTTACAGGTCACTCATCTAAATCCACTCCTGGATGCTTTTCTAAAGGTTGCAATTTCAGGAAAATAGTCTATTTATTCATAATAACAATTTCTTCTGTATTGGAAGAGACTCTTACGTTAGATGCTAGTAAAACAGGACTCACTGAAAGAGACAAAGAGTATATAATGTCATGCAAGTCAAGAGGTTATACCATGGAAAAAGTATCCTTAAACTTAAATCCCATGACATCAGAGCCATGCTTGGTATCTCTCGGAGGACTCTTATTCAGTGGCCTAGCATGAGATGAATAATTGCTGAACCACTAAAAAGGAAAATACCAACAATATTAACTAACTTTTGCTTGTTTCCATTGGGAGGAGTCTAATTGGAACCAGCCTTAGGCAGATACAACAGGTGCACTGAGGTCCTGACTGCCACTCCTACACCCACAAAGAGAAAAATGGTGCCCTCTTCCCACCATTCAGGTAGTCCCAAGACTAGGTCTGGTGAAGAAGGACTAGTGCTCAGAGAGATCAGCTCTTGGAGAAAGTACTTGAAAACCAGGGTGTCAGCAACATCAGAATGACACAGAGGCCTCACCTGGATCCAAGCCCTAGCCATGTCCTAATGCTGGGAGAGGGGCAGACTGCTATAGACTGGAGAGGGTGTCATCACATATCACCATGTCTATCTCACTACCTTTTTATTTTGACTTATCATGTGACCATCGTTTCTTCAATTGTGTATTTTACACTGCTCACTCTAATAACTTTTCACTGTGGTCTTAAGTAGTGCTGTTAAAAAGGCATCACTTTGAGAGAGTGTGCTCTCGGGAAGACTCGCTCTCTCGTTTTATTCCAGACTCTGCCTACATGTCACATCTTCGAGGACTTCCCCGGCCACCCTCTTTAAATATGATGCCCCCCACCTCCTTACTCGCTCTAAATCCTCTTCCAACTTTCTATTTCTTCTTAAAATTTTGTCAGTACCCTGTGTTATTTCTGGTCTGTCTATACAGCTCAAGTCAGCTCCTAGAAAGTACCAGTTCTCCAAAACAAAGATTTATGGCTTCAAGATCCAGCGCTTTTAAATCTTTTGTGAACTATGTTTCTTCTTCAAATGTGTTTCTTCTATGAACTGTGCCTCTTCCTCAGATATATCTCTATAATTATTCCTCTTACTACCTCCTGTAGCAGATGCCTTGCTATAAATGGGGTCAGAGGAGGCTTGGAAGGGAGACTGCATGAGTTTCTATGTCAAGCTCCATAGCTGCTCCTAGTGTTTAAGGGTTTAAGGTTTCTACCACCATTTATAAAGAGCTGCTATATCCAGTTACATAATATTTAGAGGCACGTGTCTTCTAAATCCGGTTCTAGAGCTATTGACAGAGAAAAGGGTGTACAAGTGTTGGGCTGGGAGCTGGTTGCTTTCTTCAACTAAAATTGTCCAAATGGCACTTCCTGATGAGTCACGGAGAGTCTATGGACTCCCATGTCATTACCAAGGTTACTGAAGCTCTCTGCTCTCCAAGCACATTTTCAACAGGGCTGGTTCTATAAAGAAACAGACAAGGCAGCTATTTTGTTTAATGTGAGGGCCCTCAAAAGGCTAGCCTGAATACAAATTTTATTCATATTTACTTGATTTAAAATTCCTACCATATTCACCTTCTAGAGATACACATCTCCTAAATAAATAAAGATTTTTTTTTTCTCTAAACACTAGAGTTACAAATTACCTACCTGACACATTACAGGGGTTAGTCACCCGATCAATATTTCATTATGTTTCTTTAATCAGGAGAGCTCAGGTATCGGACATGAGAATGAAGAGTGGCAGTTGATTATGAGAATTAAATAAAATATTGTATGTAGAACACTCAGCACTTAGAAGGTGCTGAAAAAATAGCAGCTTTCATTACAGAGAAAAAAAGATTGAATAAATGATTATTATAAACCTAATAATAACCTCTTTATGATGTTGTTCCTCAAATTCTATGCAATTGTTATGAGAACCAGAAACATTGCTGCCACGTGTGCTCTTGCAGACCCAAGATCTTTTAAAAAGAAGCCCAGGTGGTTTTCTCTTTATCATTTCTAATTCTGAACTATTCACACCAAAATGTAAATGATTAATATCAAATCAGTCTTCAATACGGAGAAGAGAACACCAAAATGCCAGGTAACTTATAGGAGACAGGTGTGCAGCAATAAAAGCAATGCTGATTTCTTCTTGCGTCAGTCTGACAGACTTTATTTCCCTTTCCTTTTGACTTAGCCTCATGTTCTTCAGTCACTGAGGGCCCTGTCCACTGACTCAGTAAACTCTAGATTTCCTGAATGCTAACATTTCCTCAGATGCTTGCCAAATGAAGACTCCAATTTACTTCTAATGTCAGGAGACACTTCAATTTCCTCATCACTATTACCATTTCTCTCCGTGCTACTTATTTTCTCAAGTGAAGACACAGTAGAATAAGGAAAGCAAATGCTTGAACAATCTCTCCTATGATTTGTGAGATATCAATAGGGGATTTGATTTTCCTTTTGGCTTTTGCAGACTTGGGGCAACAACATTTATCCATGGGTTCTAACCTTTCTGTAACTATGGCGTTGATGCCCGATGGGCTCCCCTTATGTAGACTTTGTGACCAAAAGTATTAACAAACATATGCCATTCATAACACTCTGATTAGAGAAGGAAAAACAATCTCATTTCCTATGACAGACAAGATCCAGTTTCCTCTGGAAAATCACCAAAGCAGACCTCCTTCATCAAACCTACTGGTTTGGGACTTCCCTGGTGGCACAGTAGTTAAGAATCCGCCTGCCAGTGCAGGGGACACGGGTTCGATCCCTGGTCCGGGAAGATCCCACGTGCCGCAGAGCAACTAAGCCCATGCACCACAACTACTGAGCCTGCGCTCTAGAGCCTGCGAGCCACAACTACTGAGCCCGCGTGCCACAACCACTGAAGCTCACGCACCTAGAGCCCGTGCTCCACGACAAGAGAAGCCACCGCAATGAGAAACCCACGCACCACAACAAAGAGTAGCCCCCGCTCACCGCAACTAGAGAAAGCCCGCGTGCAGCAACGAAGACCCAATGCAACCAAAAATAAATAAATAAAAATAAAATAAAATAAAAAATTTTTTTAAAAATTGGAAAACCCCATTAAAACAAAACAAAACAAAACAAAAAACCAAAAAAATCCTACTGGTGCCACACGCTCTTTAGAGTTCCAGCCAGGAGTTAGGAGGCTAGGTTCTTTTCATCTCCAGCTCTTGCCCCTGGGCAATCACTCAACCTCTGAGACTTGGTTTCCTCAGCTATAAAATGAATATGATATTTACATTAGCTACTTTACCAATTGTTATGAAAATCAACTAAGATAATACATGACCTTTTATGGAACAAGGTGTGTCAGATAATCTACTGAGCACTGAGAGTACAACAATGAATAAAGTATACTCCTCTCCCTCAGCTGGGAGTCAAACAAATAAATAATGGCTGCTCATCATAATAAGTACTATATGAAGATACAACAGAAACCCATTTACCCATTAGGTTCGAACTGATAGAGGAGGATTGGTTATCAAAAAAGTGAATTTAAGTAGAATATCATATGAGTGATACACATATAACTTTAATGTACCCATATAAATATACATATATTGGTAAATCTTTTAATATTCCACATAATTCCTTTGAGTAGGGGTCTACTGATTGAAATTGTGACTTCACTTTCTTCCATAAACCATACCTATATGACAGTCTGTATAATACCCAGTAATTACAGTTTTCTTAAAGCAGAATGAGAGCTTAAAGTCACTTGGGGACTTCCCTAATGGTGCAGTGGTTAAGAATCCGCCTGCCAATGCAGGGGACACGGGTTCAAGCCCTGGTTCGGGAAGATCCCACATGCCATGGAACAACTAAGCCCGTGCACCATAACTACTGAGCCTGTGCTCTAGAGCCTGCAAGCCACAACTACTGAAGCCTGTGCACCTAGAGCCCATGCTCCACAACAAGAGAAGCCACTGCAATGAGAAGCCTGTGCACCGCAAGGAAGAGTAGCCCCTGCTCGCCACAACTAGAGAAAGCCCGTGCACAGTAACAAAGACCCAACCCAGCCAAAAATAAATGAATAAATTAAATAAATTTTAAAAAAAAGTCACTTGGAAAACAAACTTATAAGACATTTATAGAATCTGTTATATTTTTACGATTTTTTCCCCTTAATCTTTTATTATTGTCTAACCCGTATCTCACTCAATAGAAATTTTGCTTAGAGGCGTGCCCACAAGGTAACTTGGTTTTCATTTCATTCATAGTGTGTTGGCTTACATATTAAATAAATAATGAAAGTATTAAATACAAATGACATAGAAGGTGGAACAAATCAACTGCTCCTTGGTAAGCATAGGCCTCACTGGCAGGGGGAGACGGGCACAGCGCACTGGAGAGATATTCCCTGTCAGGAGGTTTGAGCAGGCATGGACAACGCTCCCTGTGCTTTCATGGGGAGTGGGAAGGGTGATGGTGAATTCAGCATGCTGCTGCGTTTGTTCAGTGAAGATTGGCTAAAAGACCTTTACCCTATGTACAGAGTGCTTGGAGAGCAGAGTGGAGCTACTGAATATTTCTGCTTGGATTTGGTCTGAGATAGACACCCTAGAGAACATGTCATTTGCCTCCAGATCTTAAACGAGTTCAACAGGTTAAAGAAAAAGCTCAGTTGAGGAGTTGGCAAAAGGCAAGAGGGCTTTCACAGTGAGGAAACAGTATATGGAAACCAGAGAGGGAAGAACCATGGAAATACATTTCAGCCACACTTTCCTAATGCCCACTTGGGAAATGTGGACAAAGAATAGGGCGCCTGAAATGAAGTGAACAGACAGCATGATTTTAATCGCTATGTTCAATTTTTCAATGAGTCTACACTATTCACCCGGAACATCTAAGCTCTCCGAACATTCAGCTCGTTTTCACGTCACCTTGCTAAAATTTCTGAATAGGTTCATCCACTAAACCTCCTGACGTTGATGCGAAAGGAGGGAGGTCAAGATGAACATCAATATGGGCACCTTCCTAGCCTGTAGGACCCAGGGAGACTTCATCACTAGTAGACTGAGAAGCTCAGTGGGGCGTTTGTACCCAGGGAAAGTGCAAGCTTCCACCGGTCAACCTGCTGAGAAATTATGATCACAAAAAAGGTGTTACATAACACCTTGTAAAGTTAGAAGGTTGACCTTTACCCACCAAGTCTTCCTTTAGGGATCACTCATTACCTAACTCAAACCTTACTCCTTTTCCAATATGGGCTAAAATGTCACCTATCCATGGACAGTGTTTCCTGAACTCTATCCCACTGCCCCTTAGTCTGATAACATTACTCATCCCTTTGCTCGCCCATGCATATCTCTTAAACCTCTGTAAGAGCACTTATTTCATCCTGCCTTAAGCCAAGGGATGTTGGATGCGTATCTGTATCTGGTAAGGAATTGTGAACTTCCTGGACACTGGATTTGTTCTTTCAAGACTCTATTTCCCCCAACAGCAGCTTCCACAGTGTAGTCAGTAGTTTCACAGTAAGTACTTATTTGCTCAACTGAAGAAATGAAGATACGAATAAGAGGTCTTGATAGCCTGGAAGAGAAGTACAGTTGCATTTATGAAACATGCTCCTAGAAATGATGGCAAGAGTTGGGAAGAATAAAGAATTTGGGAGAGGTCTAGTGTTCAGGTACAAGGAGATTAGAGGTCTGGAAAATAGGATCTTTGAGAAAAGGTCAGAGGAACTGGGATGGGTTAGCATGGCAGTGAGAAAATTTAAGGGAGTAATAAGAGGCTTTAATTATGTACATTAAATAGCTAAGCAAAGGAAGATTCCCAGCTGCTGTCTTCTGGCTCTGCTGAGGATAAAACCAAGAGGAACACAATATAGTTTGTCTGATTTTCTTTCACATATTACTTAACATCAGGGTCTTTTCTTTGTCCACAATGTTTCTGTGTAACTGTAGAAACAAAGTAAGCAATGAGACTCTACTGGCCTAATCTACTCTATTAGGATTTTATTAGGCTTGTATGTGAACATACAGACTGGTCAATGTCTGGGACATTGTCCATGTGCCTGAAATTCCTTTAAACACTAGTGCGTGTTGATATCGCCCTTCAAGGCTCTCTCTGAGTGCCATTACCTGGCCTGTTTTATGTGCAGGGTCCCACCAGTCTCTCAAGGATATGTGCTCTATGTGTAAATGTGTCTAATATGGCCATGAGGAGGCTGGGCCCCGGGGTGGAGGTACTCTGTCCTGATGATACTTTATGTTGGCGCTGATTTAGATGAGGAAAAGAGAAATCCAATGGAGTATCGCACAATTATCCAGGATGTGATGAAAGAACCCTGAGAACTTTCTCTTCCTATCAGAATGAGAAGGAGAGTGGGGAAGCAGATGTGGTCACTCTTCCTTAGCTGTTCAGTCAGCCTGCACTGGTACCCATAGAACTAGACGTTCCTGGAAAAATCACTTAGACCATAATGGGAAAGTTATTTTTCACATGAGTATTAATTATGTCTTAAGAAGTGATAACTGCTGTTAAAACAGAGGGGGATCCAGGCTTATTTGTGTGGTTGCATGTTTGTGTGTGTGCGTGAACTGCATATTTATTTGTTGTTGTCAGAAGACAAAGCCTCATAGCTGCAAAAGAGACAGACTGACCCCAGAGCTAGCCAGTGCAGAAGGAAAGCATTTGCATAAATACTTTTCCCTTCCCTGGGGCAGATCTGCAGCTCATCACTAAGGAGCTGTAGTGCGGAGGATGAGAGGGAGAGAGGATTATTTCTTTCACTTCCTCAGTAGGTTGACCTCACTTTTCCCTTGAATAAGTGAGTCTGTGGTGGTGCCAGCATTCATGCTTTTCCACAACCCGAGTTGTACAGAGAACCACAGCTATTTTCAGTAGAATCAGACCCCAGCTGAGTAGCATTTTGCCCTTTTACTTTTTTCCCAGAAGTGAAAAATACAAAACGATCTGGCACTAGACATTAAAAACAAATACACTTCTCCAATTCTTGTTTTCCTCTCACAAGCGTATTAAGGATAATAACAATAACGACGCATTACTTCTCCCCTCACTTGAGACTCACTGAAGCACACCATTTACCATCAGCATGATTTACAGATCACTTTGGTTTCTTGGATGGCAATTAAAATTAACATTCTGGTAATTATTCCTTTTTAATGACAGCGCTATCTTTTTAGATGAGAATCTCAACAATAACCAAAAAACAAATCAAAACAAACAAACACACAAACCCTCCAAACACCCTGGACTGATTAAATTAAAAAAGAAAACGAGCAGTGAGTCCTTCTTGATTCAATCTGAGTTTTCAAAATGATGAACAGTAGTCATGAATGTTTTAAGGTTCACTCGAATGAATATTTTATCAACTTTGAATGCATCCACAAATTTCTCTTTTATTTTTGCCTTTTAAAAATAGTAAAACTGAAACTGTCTTGCCAAGATTTAAAGGGATATTAGTTCTCTCCTCACATATTCTGTCTGGCTTTGCGAGAGTGGCCCATTGTGCCCAAAGACAACAGTTTCTTTGCAGTGCTGAATCTTAGACACTAAAGACAGCCTCTCTTCAATGGGGTTACTACAGGGGAAAAAAGAAAATTGCACTGCATCATAGCAGGGACAATCTAATCCTCTTTGCTGGTACATCTGCTCTGGCAGTTTTGCTCTGCAAATCAAAAGGCATCCCATCAATTAAAGTTCCTCTTCCTTTCATTTTTATTCAGCTTGTGAAATGTGACCAGTATTCACCCAAAAAAAAAAAGTTTCAGTCCACTTTGGTCACAAATATCCACCCCAAGGGTGTGCACTTTGATTTGTTGTCTGGTTTCCGCTGACTGTTCTTCCTCATTTTTTTTTTTTTTTTTTTTTTTTTTTTAAGAAGGAGCCCTTCTCCTTTGGCAGAGTGCAGTATATTCAGAGAGCTTTACAAAACAAAGCTTTCAGCTCTGAGTCAGCAACAAACTCATCTTTGTTCGCATGGTTCTATTAAGGAAAGAAGGCCAATTTTCTGCAGGTTTCTATGGCTGGCTTCACAAAGGCATCTCTCTGTGTGCAAGCTCTCTGGCAGGAACAGCCGACTCTGAGATCATCGTTTTCCGTAATGACCAGCTGCAATGATCGGAGAAAGAAAATCATAAACTGGTTTATAGAGTGGTTTTCCTAAGGAGCCTGAAACATAGATTCATTCACTGGGAGACACGAAATAAAGGCAGCTCATTGGTTGCATTCACATATACAGCCCAAGGCCTCCTCCACATTTTCCTTTATCTCCAGACACACTTTGATTGGATATTCACGTCATTTGTTTTGAGGAGGAAGTGAAGCTCATTTGCATTTCCTTGGGTTTCCCAGGAAATTCCCAGGAATTCTTATCCTTCATTTGATGGTGTTTTCATGTGTTTGGGATCACATTAAATTATAATCTCACAGTGTGTTTCCAGGTACTGAACTTTTGTCTACCCCTATAGCTAGAGCACTGTTAAGATCTCCAGTTGGCCCACAGGGAGATGGCTTAAGACTTCTAGGACATATGGCAAACATTCAGAATAAACAAAATAGTCTTAGACTCATGAAGCAAGGTTTTTCAAAAACATCAGCATAACCCTACTTGTCATGAGGTTTAACAGATAGAGTTTGCAGACATACAGCTGTGTAGAGCAATCTATGCTAGTGCTGCTTCCTTAAAAGTGTTCTAGGATAGTCCTATACATATTTGGATTTAAAAGAAAAGTTCCAGATTAAAAAAATTTTAGTGGAGAATTCTGGTCTTAACAAAATGAAACTTCTTTTAACTGTAAGACTTAGAATCTTAAATATGCTAATGCACGTCGTCATTTTCTAAGAAAAATGCCTTCCCCCGACCCTAGTCCACACAGGAACATCTGCTTAAACTAGTACTTTAAAGATCTCACTTTGGGGGAAATGCTGACCAAATCCAATGGGATGATTAACAACCAAAGCCTTCCAAAGCTTAGGCTATCCTGGATGAAGTTTGCAAGAGGAACTTCCGACTTTGTTTTATTTTTTTATTTTTATTTTTTTATTATTTTAATTAATTAATTAATTTTCATTTTTGGCTGCGTTGGATCTTCGTTGCTGCACGAGGGCTTTCTCTAGTTGTGGCGAGCGGGGGCTACTCTTCACTGCGGTGCACGGGCTTCTCATTGTGGTGGCTTCTCTTGTTGAGGAGCACGGGCTCTAGGCGCGAGGGCTTCAGTAGTTGTGGCATGTGGGCTCAGTAGTTGTGGCTTGCGGGCTGTAGAGAGCAGGCTCAGTAGTTGTGGCACACGGGCTTGGTTGCTCTGCGGCATGTGGGATCTTCCTGGACCAGGGCCCGAACCTGTGTCCCCTGCATTGGCAGGCGGAGTCTTAACCACTGCGCCACTAGGGAAGTCCCAGACATTTGTTTTAATATGAGTATATCAAATATTTATAGTCAGATGTTATCTAAAACTAGCTATTCAGAAATCGATTACAGTGTGAAATGAAAGAGCACTATACCTTTTTTCCCTCCAAATGCTGTCTTTTTACAGGTAGAGCCTTAGGAGATGTCTATTGGTTGTATGACTCTCACTTCCCAGGCTTTATGGCATAGAAAAAGAGCCATAATGAAATTCAAAAGAGAAGCTGGGGCTGCGTAAGTACATGGAAACCTAGCAGGTACCATGTCATTCCTTCACAATTCATGGCTACCAATAAAAGATTCCAGAAAACATATTATTGCCATATTTAAGTATGATATGTTTTTTGTCGTTATATAAGAACTGCTACCAAAGACTTTTTTCATTCTTCTTTTTAATTGTTTCAAACAAGAAATATTTATGGAGTGCTTACTTTGTACCAGGTACATTGTAAATTAGGCAGACATGATCCTTGCTCTCCTGGAACATACTAGCTAGAAAAGAGAAAGGAGAAGCACCATGCTTTATAATTTCTAGTCATGTGATGATTTGTTCATTTTTCAGAAAGGATTTCTGTGCATTTAGAACTGTGTGGGTAGGGCAAAACTTACTGATATTTTGAAAGAATAATGCTGAAATAATGTTGGATTCATCCTGAAATTTGCCTGACTCAGAGGGCTCATCCTCATAAGGCATCAGACCTGTACCTTGTTGTTGCAAACACCTTGCATTTAGCATGACTGTATTTTGGGCAGAAATTCATGGATAAGGATGTGTCTTCCGAATTACTTGCCCAGCACTCCTGAGCAACTGTTTCTGTTTTTCAGTGACTGATGAGTCACAGTTCAGAGGAGATAGAATCAGAGTGTCAATTGTAAAAAAACGGAGGTGAATTCTACCTTGGAATCCCTGATACAAGTCTAAACTTATCTCAGGTTGGAAAATAAATCCTCAAGGCACATAGCTCAGTACTTGATATACTACAACACATAAAGGATTTTTCTGCACTCTTGAAGCAAGTTGGGACTTGGTTAAAGGGTGTTTTTCTTATGAAAGAAGGAAAGATAATGGCTGAACTATGGAACAAGACAGTGATAGAGAAGGTGTGATAAAATGGTTCTAAGTTATAAGACTTGCAAAAGTCATAATCTACCTGAATTAAACATAGCCACCTCATAGGGAAACATATTACCTAATTGAGCAGTGTAAATTTTAAGTCAAGGAACACATGACTTAGAATGTATATAATCTTGGATTCTAGCTCCTGAGTATATGTACTTTCTTCATCTTTTTGTACTGTTTTAGTAAATAAACCAGTCATTTGTATAATTTCTACTGCAATTTTTCTCTTTGCTCTTTTTCTGTATATTTGTCTCTTTTTTTGTATCCAGATCAGTCTAGTCAATTTAACTTTAGCTATTTATTCAAGAAATATTTAACTGCCTACTATTGACTAAGCACTAAGGATTAAATGTTAAAAAAGAAAAGGATGCTTTTGTATGATGTTACTTGAAAAACCATTGTTTCCATATATAACTACATAAAACCATTATATATATATATATATATATATATATAATGATATACATTTTGTATGATGTATTATATCAGGTAGAGACAGTTTCTCCTCTTTAACTTGTATGCCTTTATTCCACCCACATACTATATATTAAGTGATAGCAAGTACTTAAGGCACGCAAATGGCTTTTCCTCCCTCACTCACCACTCTCATTACATTTCTGCAGAAGCTGCCCTGTCAGTTGTTTGAAGGATTTTAAATGGACCAAAAATAAACATCACTATAAAAATGTGAGATTCTTTCTATCATTGCCAACAAATACTCTTTGAAATCAACTAAGTAGTACACCTTTTAATTACTGAAAGAGGAAGCACTTTTAAAATGTTAAAGCTTGAGGCAATTTACTCATTCTGCTTACCTAAATTGACATCTTGAGCAAGTTGCAGATTCATTCGTTCATTCACTTCTATGTTATGTGTGTGATATGTTTTTGTGTGAGAGAGGAAGAGAGAGTATCTAGTACTTGTCAAGAAGTGTCTAGAACCTGGGTGTACAGCAGTAAATAAAACAGATAAAGGTGCCTGCCTTTGTGGAGCTTAATTCTAACAGAGGGAAAGCTATTTGATAAAAGGCCAGGTAGTGCTATTTTAGAAAAGTGCTATGAAGAAAACTGAAGGAGTGTAAGGGCAGAGAGGACAATAGACCGGAAGCGTTTGATGTGGTGAAGGAGGATGGCCTCTCTGATGAGGCCACACGAGAAAAGACTTCAGTAAAGTCTGGGGCCAAGACTTTTAGCTATCTGGGGAAGAGCATTCCAGAAAGAAGGACCTATAAGGCAGAAGCATGCCAGTTGTGGTTGAGTACCAGAAAGGCAGCCCACAGGAGCAAGTAGAGGAGGGAGGGAGTGGTAGGAGATGCATTAACTAAACTAGGAGTCAGCTCGCACCTAGCATGGGACAAGGTGCAAAAGCAAACGGAGGCCCACTATGATTCAATGTCTGAATATTTAAAAGTTGCAAATCAAGCTAACATACTCTTAAATAAAAAATGTTCTCTCTCCATTCTTTAACCTTTATAACACCCAGGAGGCCAGGTTTAAATGTGAAATTCTCGGACTCATGATTCCAGGTTGGTGAATAATCAGGGCCTCTGGTCCCTGGTCTGCCCCTTTGCTTTCCACCTTCAGCTCCATTCTATATTGTTAGAGATTATACATATATATGGACATCCCAGACCATTTTGTCCAAGCTCCACATTCACCCCTGCCAACACCTGCCTCTTGGTTACCTCTTGGGTCTAGGGTGTGCACAGCACAGCGAAGCCTGTCCTTAGAGAGATTCTTCATATGGAAGAATAGATTGCAGCCCTGGAAGCAGGCTTGCAGACCTCTGGGCAGGAAATTCTGGGCCTCTGGAGAACCAGGGCATGTTCTATAAGTGAGCTGTATACTCCAGTTGTGCATATTTCAGTGACTTGCAGACGCCTCATCTGGTGGCAGGTGAGTGGGGGCAACTGGTGGTGCAGCTGGGGAGAGGTGAAAACTGGGCCCTGAAAAGTACTTGCTCCAGCCTGGGTTCTAAGAGGGGTACCAGCTGGCTTTGTAGGTCTTGGTAAGGATTTGGCTCTTAATGTAACAAAGCTGGGAAGACACTGAAGTGTTTCAATTTGCATTTTCAAAGTCTCACTCTGCTTGCTGTGTGGAGAGTAGCCTGGAGTAGAATAAGAATGAAAGCTGGGAGCCCAGTTAAGAAGCTGTTGTAGAGTTTTAGACAAGAAATGGTCATTGCTATGGGTTCCTGATTAGTTACTGATAAACATTAGTTACTGATAAACAAAATACGCTCACACTCTTAAAAGCCCTTGGAGATTCTAGAAAACATTCTTCTTTGGGACGAGAGCAGAAGTGAGAACTGAAAGCTTCTATACCCACACAGTTTACCATCTACGTTAGCGTGTCTTTATTATTCAGCTGTTTTCTCTAACACGATTTTACTATTACACTATTTTTATCAACATGACTTTATTATTTCAGGAAACTCTTGCCCAGAAAGATAGAAATTGCAAATAAGTTTATTATTTGCTCCAGGAGCTACCAGAAAAAAAAGTAGAATGCACATCAGACTGTTCAAATTTCTTACTCTTTAAGACTGAAACCTTCCTCTAGAAAACCTCACCTTGCCATGTTCATCAATTCTAATCTATTATATCACGATCCTCACACAATCTCAATAAAGTTCTCTGCATTGGAAGACTGTCTTAAAGAAGTCTCAGAATCTCATAAATCTCCCTCCTTAGAAAGACTGCCAAAGTAGTATTCTCCTTTATCTCATGAGGAATAAATTCAGCTTTGTCTCATCAATAGTTTAATTTGGTGATATTTGTAGTGAAGCTGTTACCGAGTCCAAGCTCGCTCGGAGACGAGGTTTTGAGGCAAGGAAGACGACTTTATTCGGAAAGCCGGCAGACCGAGAAGATGGCGACTAGTGACTCTGAAAAACCATCTAATCAGGGTCGGGACGCCAGTTTCTTTTATAGAATCAGAGGGAGAGAGGCGGTGAGCAAGTAAAGTAAAAAGGCAGAATAGAGAGGGAGAAGCGGTGAGGAAGTAAAGTAAAAGGGCCATCGGTCTTGCAAAACATCTCCTGGAATGAGCAGCCTCGGTGAGGGCATCTGTCAGTTTTGTCTTTCTTGCAGCCATCCACAGGAAGCTAGGGTCAGATTGTCCCTCTGTGAGCTGAACAGCAGAGGGGCAGGGTTCCCCGAGGCAGGCCATTATGTATGATTATAATAACAAAAGCAACGAAAAG
This sequence comes from Eschrichtius robustus, assembly GCF_028021215.1. NCBI lineage: Eukaryota > Metazoa > Chordata > Mammalia > Artiodactyla > Eschrichtiidae > Eschrichtius > Eschrichtius robustus. The sequence goes on along the minus strand of NC_090831.1, from coordinate 101,161,424 downwards.
AAGTCAAAGAAACAGATCCAACGTGCAGTCCGATTTAGCTCTTCCCTGTTACAAAGCATCTTGGAGGCCCGTTGAGATCTGATCAAGATCTCACACTTCTGCAGCCCAAGACCACCCATCTGGAATTAGAGCACTTCTCTGAAAGTCCTTGAGCTTTCAACTCAGGGGTATTGCTTTGGGTCCAACCTCCTATTTCTTTTTCTTTCCCTGTGGCTCCCCAAATACTGACTTTATTTGTCTTCTAGGAATAATAAGCCTTTTAAAGAAACTCTTTGGTTATCTAATTAGATTTGTAAACCTCCTGTTCTTGCTGGAAATCTGTCTTATTACTGTGATATTGTGATATATAAGAAATATATATTTGGTTATTCAGGTATATTGCTTGTCTTAATTTAATTTTTATTTTATATTAGAGTATAGTTGATTTACAATTCAGGTGTATTTCTTATATATATATTTGGTCTTTATCCACAGTTTCTGGCTCACAGCTCCCCAAACCCTTGGAATTTTCTGAGCTATGAGCAATGGGAGCATCTGTTATAATATCTGTTCTCTTGTCCTCAGTTCCTGAAAACACCTCAGAGCCATAAAGGTGAAATCAGTGTCTTGTCATTCATAACAAGTGCCTTTCCACCATACCTGGGTTTATGTTAATGAGGTGACTTTTGGAAAGCACCTAAGTGTGGGTACTGACCCAGGGGAACCAATCAAGAATAGGGGGTTGGAAATTTAAGTCGCACACCCTCCTGATTTCTAGGAGGGGAGAGGGGGTTAGAAGTTGAATCGATCACCAATGGCTAGTGATTTAATCAGTCATGTCTATGTAATGAAGTCTTCATAAAAACCCCAAATGAGGGGGTTTGGAGAGCTTCCAAGCTGGGGAGCCAGAATGCTTCCAAGTGCCACAGTACTGGGCCCCAAACTCTATGAGGACAGAAGCTCCTTTGTTTGGTACCTCACCTTATGTATCTCTTCATCTGGTTGTGATTTATATCCTTTAATATCCTTTGTAATATCCTTATAATAAAAAAATAATGTTGGAAAAACTGGATATCTATATGCAGAAGAATTAAACTGGATTCTTACCTTGCACCATACACAAAAATAACTCAAAATAGATCAAAGATGTAGACATAAGACCTGAAGCTGTAAAACTCCTAGAAGAAAACTTATGGAAAAAGCCTTTTGACATTCGTTTTGGCAATAATTTCTTGGATAGAACACTAAAAGCAAAGGCAAAAAAAGCAAAAATTGACAAGTGGGATTATATCCAAATACAAAGCTTCTTCACAGCAAAAGAAATAATCAACAATGTGAAAAGGCAATTACAGAATGGAAAAAATATTTGCAACCCATATATCTGATAAGGAGTTGATATCCAAAATATATAAGAAACTCCTACAACGCAATAGCAAAAAAACAAAGAATTCAATTTAAAAATGACCAAAAGACTTGAATAGAGATTCCTCTAAAGAAGACATACAAAGAGTCGACAGATACATGTAAAAGGAAATTTCGATGTGATCAAAACTGTTCATTTGAGAAACATCTTAGAATGAAAAGGGAACAAAATTCCAAGTATCAAATTGTCTGCATTTTTTATTGATATACAAATTCACCCAAAAGAAATTAAGTTTCCAAAATTGCTTCCTTAAGAGATTAATTGGTCAAAGCAAAAGAGGACTGGGAAAAACTTAAAACTATCTCTCATTTATTTCCCTTTAAATCAAAACACACACCTAGGTAGGTCTTTATCCTACTATTCCTTTTCCTCCATCCTATTCTCCTCAATCTCCCTCTCACCCTATTTGTTCCTCTAGTCTGTTCTCCTTCCCTTCTATTCAGCCAGAAACCTTCCCAAACTCAATTACTTCTTAAAGTTAAACCGCCCTCAGAATAGAAGAATTCCTTGAGGTTGGTTTTAAGCTCCAGTCTTCCTCTGAGTTGAGAGCCATTGCCAAAGACTTTCCAAAGCCCATATAGGACAAAAACAAAACAAAATAAAACAAAAAAAACTTTATAGAGACATTTAGAATTGTTTTAGGAATTTATAATTCAGGGACTCCAGATCTATACCAATTAGTTCATATACTAGTGGGAACATTAGATGGAAGAGGCAAAATGGAAAGAGTCTGACAGTGACTTAAAAGGGCCCAAATTTCATAAGAAATCAGAGATTTAGAAAAGCTATAGATGTTAGACAAGGTCTTTTGAAGGTTCCCCAAAAATCTTTTCTGTGAAAATGAATGGATTCTATTCCAGGCCTGTAAGCAAAGGAAGGATGAGTTCAGAGACTTTATTTTTTTTTCTCAATCACCTTTTTTTTAAAAATATAACTTTAAAAAAAATTAATTAATTAATCTATTTCTGGCTGCGTTGGGTCTTTGTTGCTGCACATGGGCTCTCTCTAGTTGCAGCAGCGGGGGTTACTTTTCGTTGTGGTGCATGGGCTTCTCATTGTGGTGGCTTCTCTTGTTGCGGAGCACAGGCTCTAGGTGTGGGATTCAGTAGCTGTGACACGCAGGCTCAGTAGTTGTGGCGCACAAGCTTAGTTGCTCTGCAGCATGTGGGATCTTCCTGGACCAGGGATCAAACCCGTGTCCCCTGCATTAGCAGGTGGATTCTTAACCACTGTGCCACCAGGGAAGTCCCGGTGAGTTCAGAGACTTTAGGGAAAGGCTCTTACACACCCTTAGACAGCATTCAAGATTAGCTCCTGAAACAGGAGTAACCTTGGTCCTCTCTTCAATTTTTAGAAGTGCCCTTAAGCCAGAAATAAAGGATTTAGCATATAAGCAAAAAATAGAGTGGGAAATAGCCCCATTGTCAGCTCTCCAGCACTTTGCTGGACATTTTGAAAAAGGCTTTGAACAAAAGCAGAATAAGAATTAAAATAAATTGATGACCTTACAGATAAATAGTCAGAGGCTCCTACCTCAGTCATAAACACCGGAGGAGAGAGTCTTGTGATAAAGATATTTAAACAGATAGATACAGCAAACAGAAAAGATGTTGTAAAAAGAATTTTCTGGTTATAGCTAAGAAATTAAAGGCAAAAATGAAGCAAGTGATCAATGAAGGTACTCTGAGGAGCAAACATGCACTTAATTTCCTTTACTTTTACAAGGAGAAATTTCTTTACATATTGAAGAACAGTCTTAAAATTTTTTGATTGATATAGGCTTGTGGTAGCTGGAATAATATTCCCACCAAGATGTTCATACTTTGGTCCTCTGTCATTTTATGTTACATGGCAAATAAGGATTTTGGAGATTATGGGGTAAGGACTTTGAGATGTGGAAGTTATTCTGGATTATCTGGGTGGGCTTGATATAATTACAGAAAATTTGAAAAACAGAACTTTCTCTGGATGGAAGCAGAAGAGATATAACACAGAAAGAAGTTCAGAGAAATTTGAAGCATGTTAAGGACACTAGAATTCAAATTAGCAAAACCTTAAGAGACTCTCAAACTTCTAAGGCTTAAGGTATTACAACTGAAATCAACTCCTGGGATTCAATGATTCTCCCCCTATCTTTAATAACAGGGTGACCCATATATATATTTCTAAATATCACATGCAATTCTGGACTCTATCTAAGAGTCCAGACTCTTAGCAGACTGCTTAGACTCTGGACTCTAAGCAGATATGGTCAAATATTGCAGGTAATTAGGGGAATAATATATTATATCAAGAAGTTTGTTCAGCCTGTTCTCATATTCTTTCTAAACAACCCTTGAATGACCTAAAATCTGAGACCAGGTCTTCTAGAAAGAATCCTTCAGGCATTGTTCACAACTAGAACAGCTGTAAAATTCCAAGGGGTTGATACTTGGATTCATATCTTTCAAATAAAGAGGTACAAAATATTCTTGAATCACTGGAAGATGGTCCTTAGCCGAGATCTCAAGATGAGAATTCTCTGGATCTCTCCAGAAGCAGACAGTATTCTGAAGGAGATTGTTTCATCTCAAGATCTTTGGACTGAGCAGATGACTAATTGATGTATCTACATCTATCTCTGTATCTATAGACAGCTTCCACCAAACATCCACAGAATAAGACTGTGGATTGTAATGCTTTAATCTCATTATTTTGTTCTTTATTTTTCTAGACATTTTATTTATTCTTTTGCTGGACTGTCTTTAACTATGTTTTTTAAGAACCCTATTCCTAATTTTAATGTTTGCTTCCTTAGTCACTCCATTGTATGGGTCTCATGAATGACTTCAATTTACTAGCAAACTAAAGCATGCAACTAAAGTAACAGAAAGTACATGTTCCTTTGGGAGCCCCCCAGCTTCCCTTGGTACCAATTCCTTATACTAAATCCATTGGTTTCCTGGGTAATTGTATTTGACTGTTAACTAACATTGTATATAGAGAACCCCACAACAGACCAGGCAATGAGAAATCTGAAACCCCATATCATATTGTACTTAGAAAAGGAGGTTCCTGTCTCCACTGAAACAACATTCAGTGATCTTTTGTTGGGCCTCACTTCTGAAACTGAGCTTACACAAAAATAGAACTGAGAAGAAGATCATGGTACAAATGGTATGTATTTGAAGGCCAACTAACTTTCAAAGATCTAAGAAAGAAACAGTTTTTCTTCTGACTTAGATCTGCTTAAGGATCTTGATACTGCAAACTTCATTGCCTGGTACTGAACCTTTCTTGACAAGTGGTGCCAAACTTTACAACACTATTTGACAGTCCATTAGGGTAGATTGTCCAAAAACAGATTACTGACTGGCTTCCAATGACTGGTATTGGATTTGTGTACAAAGGACCACTGATTTCTACCTGCCAACTGGACAGGGACTTGTTATATTGGTAATCTGATTCCTATCTTCAAGATAGTCTGCATCACCCAGGGACCATTTTGGCCCATCCGTTTTTCCTTTTAGAAAAAGTTCACCATGTGCGTTAGAATAGGCCTGGGGAGTAGGAAGAAACCTACATGCCACGGTTCACAAACTAACAAAAGAGCTAGAAAGTGCCTCCTAGAGAAGTGTCATTTGAGAAATTCATGAAATTGGACAGGTGCTGGTTCAGAACAGAGCCTCTTTAGATATAATATTGGCTGCTTAAAAGGAGTATGTGCTATTTCAGGGGAAGAATTGTGTGCACATTCCTGCAGACTTCTTTTGTATCTTTAATATTACCAAAAAGATTTGGGAGGGAACAAACCATAAGATGATCAGTTTGGCTAATAAACCTCTATTTGGTATGTTGGCTCTTTGGTTTGAGGATGAGATCTATTCTGACTAATTTGGACACCTTGATTCCTGGCTGACAAGTGAATTGCAAACTCTAATCATAATTCTTCCCTCAGTATTTGTCTGGTTGCAGTGTTCAGATATGTGATCTCCAGATTTTTGAACATTGCTAAGTAGCCACTGGGGCACTGAATGATCCAACAAATGACTATCCAACAAAAGGAATAGGAAAACCTGACACTTGCGGAGGTTAAAACAACCATTTCTGGATACATGATACACTATCATGACAACTCAAGTGATGACAGTTTGGATTGATCACATCACCAGATGTTAATGGACCTCTCACAGCCCAGGCTGAAGAATTACCACATGGCAGGACAGTGAGAACTGAAACCCTTTACGTGCGTTCTGCTTATGGTCTGTATAAGCATGACTTTTATTATTTGGCCATCTTCATTAATATGACTTTATTGCTCTTCATCAATATGAATTTAACATTCTAGAAAACTCTTGTCTAGAAAAAGAGAAGATGAAAATAATTTTGTTTGTTCCATGGACTTTCTTAAAAACCCATTTAAGTAAACACCAAACTGTTCAACTGTTCAATAGAGAGCATCAAACAACTGTTTACTTCCCTAAACTCTTTGAAACTCATGCTTCTAAATCCTCACCTTGCTGTGTCCATCAGTCCTAAATTATAATGATCCATACCAATCTCAATCAAGCCCTGCATTGAATATACACCTTAAACCAGACTCCCAGTCTTCACAAATACCTTGATTTTGTCATTTCTTTCTGAGATGCTATTAAAACTCCCTCAAGATTGTATTCTCTTTATTTTTTTTTAATTTTATTTATTTGGCTGCGCTGGGTCTTAGCTGCACATGTGGGATCTAGTTCCCTGACCAGGGATCGAACCTGGGCACCCTGTATTCGGAGCGCAGAGTCTCAGCCACTGGACCACCAGTGAGTCCCTGTGTTCTCCTCTACTATGGTAAGAATACACTCAAACTTTATGGTATCCACAGGAGATCTATATTTATGTCTACATCTATACATTCTTTTTATTTTTAGCCATATTAGTGGGCTTTATGTTATCTCACTTTGATTTTAATTTGCACTTTTCTGACAACTATTGATATTGAGACCCTTTTCATGTACTTATGAAAACCTGTATCAATGCAAATTATAAGAGAAAACCCTAACAATTTATAACAAATAGTTATAATGATGATTAAAATCAACAGTAATATAGAATTAAAGACAAAGAAAGAATAGCAGCAAATGAATCCTGTAATTTACTAAAAGCTACACTGAAGTACACTAATAATAGTGTACAATTCTACTAGAAAATTTCAGGAATTTCAACTATCTGAAGGGATGTGCCCAGTAGGGCTTTACAACATTGTGAAGCATAGCATGGCAGCCAGACTTCATAACAGAATGCTACATTAAAGCCCTTAGAAAATTCTTCTAACAGTCACTTTGGTTTATAAACAGCAACTATTAATGACCTTTTATAGCTCACTTAATAGGTTTCTGTATAGTGAGGAAGACCTTCATAGTAGTCCTTGGATCACACTTTGAATATCACTGATCTAAGCATTGGTTCCCAAAAGGAAAACCACTGAGATATTTTCTCAAAGAGCAGATTTATTGATATGATTTCCATATCTATATATTAATAAAGTAGAATCCCAAAATGCTTACCTTGGAAAAAAATGTCCTAAGTTGTCTAATAACAATATATGTTTAGAAGGTGTTAGCTATTTGTATCCTCTAGGTACTACAAAGAATGACATGCTTTTATATATTTAAGGGGTTTATTCAAAAAGTGGTACAAAGAAAATAATAATAAGTGTATTATCAGTTATTATGTATAGGTTCCTACTATCTAACAGATAGTAAGGGGTTGATCCATTCAGAAACATACCACAATGTACCTGCTAAAGTGTGCATTATTCTCTTGGGAGGCTAGTTTTTCTAGCACGTTAAGTTGCTAAATGATTAGCAATATATTTGCATAAGAGAAATTTTTTACCTCATTAAACAATTTCCTTAACAGTGCTGCAAGTTCTACAGCTTGACTACTAACAAAGACAGTGGGGTATTGTTTTAAATTTTCTTTAGAATTATTGAAATTGAGGCAACTAAATTTTTGCTTAAAAGAAAACGTATTAGAATAAACTATAATGAAAGTACCCAGTAGTTTCTTAATGAGCTTCAATAACGTTGTCTGAAGTGAACTGTCAAAGATACTTTCAGGAACTAGAAATAAACCCATAGAGGCCAAACTCCCAGTCTGAGTCTCTGCCCCAGTTAGTGTTCTTAAACCTGATATAGGGCTTCCCTGGTGGCGCAGTGGTTGAGAATCTGCCTGCCAATGCAGGGGACACGGGTTCGAGCCCTGGTCTGGGAAGATCCCACATGCCGCGGAGCAACTAGGCCCCTGAGCCACAACTACTGAGCCTGCGCGTCTGGAGCCTGTGCTCCGCAACAAGAGAGGCCACGATAGTGAGAGGCCCGCGCACCGCGATGAAGAGTGGCCCCCGCTTGCCGCAACTGGAGAAAGCCCTCGCACAGAAACGAAGACCCAACACAGCCAAAAATAAACAAACAAACAAACAAAAAAACCTGATATAAAATATCAAAGCAAAATTTATTTTCATTATCCTTAGGAGATAATCCCCAATAGTAGCCAGAATTGCTATTTGTAGTTCACTGAGAATTCAAGATCTCCCAGTTAATAGTGTGTTTAAAAGTTCTATTTATGACCAGAAAATAAACTTATGGTCTAAAACATTTTGTAAATTTGTAGATGCAAAGGCAATGTAGTTTTTTTGTGAGACTGAGGTATTTTATAAGCTGCTCTATGGTTTTCTAGATAGAGGATGTAGGAAAACGTTTTGTTTTACCAGCTGAAATATCTTTTGGAAAGGTTTTTTTTTTTTGGCTTCAGTTGTTGGCTTGGCTTGTCCACTGTATCACGGGTGCCCCCAGAGCCTGAGGGTCTGTCCAAGAACTTAGCACTCTGGAGAGGATGTGGCTCTGAATGTCATGCTGATGTTGAACATAGAGAAGCTCAAGAAAATAAAGAAGGCAGACAAAAGGTTGAAACCCTTGGATGTTAGTCTGGATGATACAGACTGAAACTGGGAGAACAAAAATGAGGGCTGCATAGTTGTCATGCTGATCTCTGCATGATAGGGGATAAGAGAGAATGGTGATAGCTTTGTAGAGATATGTATCCAATAGTCCCTGGACACCATGTTCTGCATCCTAAATATTGTCTTGTTTAATAAAGATGATGATCACATCATAGGAAACCCAGAAAAGGCCAGAAGCTTAATTGGAGAAGACCAAGACTAGGATAGAAGAAACCATGTAAAAGAGTATTAAAGGTTTTTTTTGTTCATTTGTTTGTTTTAACTATACAGAAGTAAATTTCCCACGCAGCTTATGAACTAAAGCTTCAGGGTACCTCCCCTGGTGAGTGCGAGATTTCTGGGAGTTACTGTGAGTTTTAAATGGAGGAGAGAATCCAGGTTGCTATCAGGAAGCATTTCTCTGTTGGTATCTCTGGTAAATGGCTCAAGAAATCTCTGAAGTAAAGGACCTTGAATCTGCAGTAGTTTTGGTGGTTGATTTTCTTATTCTAAATAAATCATCACTTTTGTACCTCATGTTGTCTTTGCTTCTGTGTTTCTTTCTGAAGTGTCTCCCAATATTGTATAAGCTTCAGGTCCAACAAAATCTGGATCAGCCCTTGATTTTGTAGTTTGTATACAACTTCAAACAGGCAGCTGGACTCTTTCTTGACACTTTAGAAACATGTATCCTGTGAACAGATGATTTAGGAAACATCTGTAGTGTTTGCTACTCATGTCTGAGTGATCTCCTTAAAAAGACCCATCTCAGAGACAAGGTCACAAACCAAGGAGAGGATCTCTAACATGAGACTGCCTTCTAACAGTTTTGGTTGCACAAATGCTGTTATTTAGTCTTCTTCTAATACATAGTCATTAAGAGATGAAAAAACCTGGTCATCATATATATTATGTATGAAAAATGAGACACCACGTAACAGGCAGCGGCTGGAGCCATTTGGGTCATTGACACATGTAGTACATTATTATTAAATATGGAGAGTAATTTTTAATGCTTCTGAAAGCAAGAAGTTCATGTCCTTTTGTACTTTGGCAACATTTTTAACAATATAAAATGTATTTTCTCTAACAGAGGATACATACAATAGGATAACAAAAAATTCCCCTACTTGCGGAGTTCATTTATTCAAGCTTTCAGCACCTAGTAGGTACTCATATTTGTTGAATGAAGGAATTCTTTCACCTCTCAGATGACTCCTAGATATAAAGGGTATATATTTAAATGACCCAGTGAAAATCAAACTTCAAAAAGTGCTTGTTTATGGATGGGAAAATAGTTTTTGAGGAGCTTTTCAAATTACTGAGTGTATTTTTATTTTAAAATATATATCTTTTCATTGCTAGCTACTGGCATAGTTGCTGACATGTGGTAGATGCTCAATAAATGTTTGTTGAATTCATGAATGAACTGGACATATTTAGGGTTAGTTCATTCATTGGAAATTATACATAGTTTGTATACATTTAGGTTGACAATTTATTTGAAAAATGATATGGGATTGTCAGCAATACATGGAAGCTATGGCTGATGATTACTATGCATGAGACCCTCAAGGAAAATCCAAAAATAGGTTAGATGAGAAGTAGAGAAAATTTTGTAGTCTTAGACTGGCAACCCTGCAGTAATTAAATGGCGAAAGATAGTAAGGAGGGCCAGTAATAATCATGGGCCAGTGAAAAGGACAAAGGAAGAAATGTGAAGTTGTGAAAAAAATACATAAAGGGGATAATTAAGATATATGTGGGAAGTTATGGTTTATTTGATGAAGCTGAAACAGTGGTATGTTGAAGAGTAATGAGATGTTTGTTTAGAAAATATGGGGACTGTGGGCCCCGCTGATGAAGGGCCTTAGATGCCAGCCTCAGGAATTTCGATGAGAGGTCAAAGGCAAGAGAAAGTGATTCTAAGAGACTGGCATCATAAAGGTAGTGTTTGAGGAAGATAATTCTGGCAGCAGTGTGCAGGATAGAATGATAGGCTTGGAGGCTAGAGATCTAGCAGATAACTGGGGGCTTCACAGTAATCCCAGTAAGAAGATAAAGTTCTGCTCTTGGGAGATTTCCAGAGAAAGGAAGAGGAAATTACAAATGCACAAAGTGGGTCAGGGACAGTGTTTGATTGACTAGGGGGAGACTCAGGGTGCCAGTTAAATAGTAGGGTCATTTGACTGGGTTTAAGACTTATTTACATTTCAGATGTTGCAGACTCCATGAGACATGCCCTCGGCATAGATGATGGAAAAAGGATGAAACACTGAGATATAAGTTGTAAACGTTAGGAAATACCGACCTAAATATGGTAGCTGAAACTGCAAGAATGGTTAAACATAGAAAATATACAGAAAAAAGAGAACAAAATATCAAAGTAAGCAGTGTGAGTCAAGAATAGGGAAGGAGATGGGAAAGAGGGAAACTGTAGCCAAGGAAATAGGAATATCATGTCTTAAGAGGAGAAGGAAGATTTCAAGGAACAGTGACCAGTTGGGCCAACTGTAGTCAAGTAGATTGAAAACGCATTTGGAGATGTGAAAGCTTAGGGAGGAAATTAATTGATCTGGGGGCAGAGGAGGGAGAAGAAATTATTTTCCTTCTTTTAAAAAGAACTTTTTCATAATTACCCTGAAAAATATGAGGATGGACGTTGTATTACCAATGCTTTCAAAAAGATTAATACAAATTTTAATGTAAAGGGTTATACAGTGATGTACAGACTTGATTCAGTATTGCTGCTGAGGACTTCACTGGTCGCACGGTGGTTAAGAATCTGCCTGTCAATGCAGGGGACATGGGTTCAATCCCTGGTCCGGAAAGATCCCACATGCTGTGGAGCAACTAAGCCCGAGAGCCACAACTACTGAGCCCACGTGCCACAACTACTGAAACCTGCGCACCTAGAGCCAGTGCTCTGCAACAAGAGAAGCCACGACAATGAGAAGCCCGCGCACTGCAACGAAGAGTAGCCCCTACTCACTGCAAGAAGAGAAAGCCCTTGTGAGAAAGCACAAGAGAAAGCAACGAAGACCCAAAGCAGCCAATAAATAAATAAATAAATAAATTTATTTAAAAAATAATAAATAAAAAAGAGAGAGCAATTGGAAGCTTTCCTTACTAGATAGTAAAACAGAAGTTTCTAAAGAATTAAAAAAAAAAGATAAAAAAATATTGCTGCTGAAAGCTATGAAGTGAAAAAACTAGATGATTTTTAATCATCACTGCTGAAGATAAGCAGTTAAAACCAACTCCTAAATGGAAGAATTAGATATACTTTTTTTTAAAACAGAGATTGCTTTTACTTTATTTTTAAAATTTATTTATTTTATTTATTTATTTTTGGCTGCGTTGGGTCTTCGTTGCTGCGCACAGGCTTTCTCTAGTTGCGGCGAGTGGGGGCTACTCTTCGTTGCAGTGCGCGCGTTTCTCATTGTGGTGGCTTCTCTTGTGGAGCACGGGCTCTAGATTAGCGGGCTTCAGTAGTTGTGGCACACAGGCTCAGTAGTTGTGCCTCGCGGGCTCTAGGGCGCAGGCTCAGTAGTTGTGGCGCATGGGCTTAGTTGCTCCGCAGCATGTGGGATCTTCCTGGACCAGGGCTCGAACCTGCGTCCCCAGCATTGGCAGGCAGATTCTTAACCACTGTGCCACCCGGGAAGTCCTTAGATATACTTTTAACTTTAGGGTGGATGAGTCGTTTTTTAAGAGTTCTTTGCTGGACTATTCTTAGTGACTTGATACAGAGGCTTGTAGATATGTTTCTGTTCTCTTGCTTAGTTTTCAAAGCACTGGAAATGGAAAGTAGTAAAAAATTTAACCTTGTGGAAAACATTAAAAAAATGCTTATTCCTAAGCTCACTCAAAATATGTGAGAGATGTGAAAACAAGTCAAAAGTTGAAGTTAGAAGGAAATTGAGACTTAACACTCCTGGCTCTGTGACTGTGATATTTACAAAGGAAGTAAAACCAAAATGGACTTCTGTTTTAAAAGATAAAGGTCTATATGTATTTGATAACAAACAGTAAATTATATTTAAGTACATTTTTGTGATATATGGTAAAACATGAGTTCCTATTAAACTGACTATATGTGGTCAGTTTTCCTACCCAAGCTTATTGATAATGTAAGGCTAACAAGGCTGAAACTTATTTGCAGTTAATTCTTTGCAGTACTATTGTCAAATATGTATGCGATGGTGCTCAATGCTTATATAGGTAAGGGGTTTATTAGGCAGGTTCATGCTGGTTGGGTATTAATTATGAAATAATTTTATTTTTTTTCCAATTGCTACTTTCAACCATACTCTGTTAAATCACTGTTTCCAGTACTCTTAAAATTATCTTAGATTGTTTCCATAAATTTCATCCATTCCAAGACATTAAAAAATTGATTCCTTTCTAGAATGACATAAGTTCAGCTACATGCTAGATTAGCACACTTCCTCTCTGTGTCTTGTGCTTGTTTAAGGGTCTAAGGAGATTGCACTGTGGAGTTATGTGTGTGGGTCCTGTTCTTTCATTTCTTCTCCCTTTCTAATTCTGTCCCCTCCTTTTCTGGGTTTACCTTTCTCCTCTTACACCGGAGCATGGGAAGAGAAATATGAGATAGGCCAAATGTTTACACCTGCGTTCCAAAGCTGGCTTTCTTACCTGGTATGCGAGCATGAATTATTAAAGAGTTCTACTCAGATTCCTACTCTAGGATACCTCCCATATTCTCTTGTTGGTATAGTCTTGCTGTTCATGATATTAGTAACGCAACTCAAGCCTGGATATCCTGCCTGCAATTTCTATCTGGATAGATAGTGGGAGTGCAGACTGCTCCAATAGAGCTTCTTTACTACTGTCTTTCACCAATTCAATTGTTTTAACCAAATAGACACAGAAGGCATATCCCCAATCCTGTTGCCCAAGGGAAATTAGATGCAGTTTCTCCTTTTTTGCAGATAACCCCAAATTCAAAAGGATTCTCTTCACGTGGCTTGTGGTGGCTGAAGGGATGGAATCATCATCTTTTCCCTTTTGCCTTTCAGGCAATTGATGGCGATAGCTCCCCACCCACTGTAGCTAGCTCCCTAGATCCTTAATCATCCTTAATCACCTGTTGGCTTCTCTTTATTAACTGTCCACATCCTTGTACAATGTTCTTTTATTAATCTCTCTTCAATAACCTATTAGAGGGCTTCCCTGGTGGCACAGTGGTTAAGAATCCACCTGCCAATGCAGGGGACACGGGTTCGAGCCCTGGTCTGGGAAGATCCCACATGCCACGGAGCAACTAAGCCCGTGTGCTACAACTACTGAGCCTGTGCTCTGGAGCCTGCGAGCCACAACTGCTGAGCCCACGTGCCACAACTACTGAAGCCTGCATGCCACAACTACTGAAGCCCGCGTGCCGAGAGCCCGTGCTCCTCAAGAGAAGCCACTGCAATGAGAAGCCCGTGCACCGCAATGAAGAGTAGCCCCCACTCACTGCAACTAGAGAAAGCCCGCGCGCAGCAACGAAGACCCAATGCAGCCAAAAATAAGTAAATAAGTAAATTTATATATAAAAATAAAATAACCTATTAGAATACGCCTTGTGTGTCCTGTCATGATTCTGACTGAAATGAATGATAAACACAATCTCTACAACTGCATATCATAAATATTTTAAGGTGAAAATGTGAGTTATACATATTATCTTATGAGCTATTAGTATCCAAATACAACTAGAGAGAGTGACAGAGAACTTTGGAATATGCTAACTTGAATTAAAATCTCAGCTCTGACATACATAAACTCATTTGTAAAGTAAATATATACACACCTACTTCATGAAGTTGTTGTGAAGATTCATAAAGGTGAAGATTCAATGAGATAAAGGAATCACCCACCCCGGTAGGTCGTATTCAATAAATATTCATTCAGGGACTTCCCTGGTGGTCCAGTGGTTAGGACTTCGCCTTCCAATGCAGGCGGTGCAGGTTCGATCCTTGGTCAGGGAGCTAAGATCCCACATGCCTCGCGACCAAAAAACCAAAACATAAAACAGAAGCAACATTGTAACAAATTCAATAAAGACTTTAAAAAAAAAAATAAATAAATATTCATTCCACATCTACTTGATGTCAGGCCCTAAGTTCTTTCTATACTGTAAAATGTTTTATAAATACAAGTTAATGTAATTCTTAACCTGATATAGGAGAAAATCTTGAAGCCGTGAAAACATACACTTCTTTGTGTGGAATGAGGAAGACCAGACTGGAGAAAGTATAACTGGCTCTTTCTAGTGTCCTTCATTTGATTCTCTTACTGTAATATCAGTGTCATCACAGATATCCAGTTTTCACCCTCTAGTAATGAAATTTAGCAAAGCAATATGTTTTAAAAAATTGAAATTGCTTGGGAATTATTTTATATATGAGAGCAACAAAAGTGAGGAAAAAAGTATCAAAACAATCCAGTGTAGAATACTCTTAAAATGCCACTATTAATAAGTGAACATACAGCAATTGTATTGAGTCTGCTTAATATAAAAATTTTAAAGTAAATTTCAAATAGTAAATTTGTCATTGGTATTTGAATATATTTTATTTCACAAAACTTTGATTAAAGAAGAGTATTGTACCGAGCATTAGGAAGTTTGGGATTTGGATCTGCCATTGACTGGCTATTGACCTTGGACAATAATTGAACTCTTTAACTCTTTGAGGTGTTAATTCTAGTTCTATGGTTCAATTAAAATATTTTTGACATATAAATTTATAAATAATATATTTAATATTCCCCAAATCACTAATTCAATACAGTTAAGAAAAATGTGTTAGACTCCGAAGATGTGAAAAGCACTATGCTAAGTACCCCTGTGGGGAGATAACAGAATAAAGAAGATATAGTCCTGACCTCGGTGAGTTAAGAGGGAGTAAAATGTCAATGCCAATAAGAACTAAATAAATTCTGTAACTGAGATTAATAAAGTATTTAATGAAAATGCCAGAAGGAGCCTTTTTTTCCTATTTGAGGGAGGAAATGACACTGCAGAGTAGACAGCTTTTATAAATCAGTAATTTTAGCTGAAAATTGTCTTAAAAAGAAATCTTGCATTAAAAAACAGTTCCTCAAAACTACTTGCATCGTTTTTGTGGGGATGAAAAGAAAGTATTAAATTTCAAAATTACTGAAAAATTTTGATATCTAGTAAAAATGAATATTTGTTTTTCTTTTAATAGAATTTGGCCTAATGCCTGACAAGGCCATTAACTAACTAAAATAGTGCTTTAGAGTCAACACCAAAGTGGAGGCTTCTGTTTTTCCTATTCAGCATTTCATAAAGGATCCTAGCTCTGCACAAATACAGGGGAAAACACAGTTTCTTCATAGTCACCTGATAAGTTTGGTGATATGCCAAGATCTGAAATGATAATAATACTACTACTAATAATAAACTTTTAAAAATCCTCAAATATTACTGTGCCACTGCAATAAGACTCCAAGCATACATTATAACCACTGATATCAGGGGTTCTATATTCAAATACGTGACCTATAACCATCTGTATTCTTATACATTCAAATATGTGATGAAATTTCAGTGTTTGGAAATGTTTTAATTCCAGAAGAGAAGGTGATCCTTTAACTGTAGGAATTCTTTAAAGCTCCATTTATATGGGTCAAGAGTATGATGTGACTGTATGATACATATATTTATAAATTAATCTCTTGGAGTTGCAGCTCAGTTTTGTTATTACCGGTGTTTCTAAAATCACAGATATATTTATTCTGTATCTGGAATTAAATTATAATTGTACCAGGAAAGCTGCCTACTTGAAAGAAATATGTGAAGTACCCTTGTGTAAAGTGAATAATAATATATAATTTAATTTTGAATAAGTGCATATTTTATACATTGCTTTTTGCTTAAAACAAGGGAACGCTTGCATGGGTATTAAACTTAAGGGTGTTAAAAAGCTCTGATAAGGAGTTTCTCTGACATATATGCCTGGGCAAACGTGGTAGTGGGGTGTGTGTATGTGCACGCATGTGTGTGTGTGTGTGTGTGTGTGTGTGTTTTGGAGGGGCAGTAGTTAACAGCCTTCCCTTCTTCCATCTGGGAAAGAACATATGGGTATTGCCAGCTCATCTTGTCTCCCTCTCCTGCCCTCTAAAAAGAGAAGAGTGCAAGTGCATTCTCTTGAGTAAAGCTGTTGTAGAGAATGGCTAATTGCATTCCTCCAGAGGGATGAGCAGGTAGAGGGAAATGTGATGTGCTGGGAGCATAGCATGCGAGAGGCTCAGGGTGAAGAGGAGAGAAATGATCTAGGGAAATAGATCATAGAAAAGAGTGAATTCTTTTGTGCTAAGGGTGTGAAAGAAATCTAGGCGTTTCAAGGTGTTAAAAAAAAGAGGATTATAATTAGCATTGCCACAAACTCCATGCTGCATGGCATAAATGTTTTTAAAATATGCAAGTAATGATTGGAGTTTGTGTTTGGGCTACGTTGTACTAAATCACGTGGGTCATGGTGACAACTGTTACCTATGTAAGACATATTCCTTTATAATAAGGGGGAAAAAGTTATTCAAAGTGCATGGTACACAGTAGTCACTCTATAAATGTTAGCAATTACTATCAAGAATTCTCTTCAAGGAGACAAACATACAAGCTGCAGGGTACCTGTAGAAAGTATCTCTGAAAAAAGAGTATTTCATTTCCTTTATAACAAACACTACTTAAGCCAAAAAACAAACCTTTTGTATTTTCTGATCTGCTTGATTTCCTATTATTTCAAGTAGCATTCTGTACAATAATATTCCAGCACAATAAGATAATTTGGGCGAACTCATGGAATTTGCTAAATTACAATTTGGTCTAAAGCAAACTCATATACATTTCCACTCTTTAAAAAAAAAACATAATTATTAATTTTCTTTAGAATATATTTTCCCTTCCTGTGAAAGACCTAAACTATTTAAATTATAAAAACTACACAGGTATAGGACATTTATAAAATTCAATGTTGCAGAAAATGTGGGGAAATTTGCACACTGTTGGGAATATAAATTAGAGGATTTGAACGATGTATAACAAAAGCTTTAAAATGGTGCAAATCTTTTGCATAACAATCAAATTCTAGAAATTTATCTTAAGGAAATAATTAAGCATGAACTTAGAGATTCTCCTACAAGATGTTCTGTATTTATTACTTATAAGAAAAAATTATGGTAAGAAACAAGTAACAGATTAATAAATGTATCAAAAATATGTGTATATAAGTATATATATATATATATATATATATATACACAATAGAATTCAGCCATTAAAAAGTATATTATAGGTAATTTTGGTATTTTTTATGTATGTAATTAACACATGAATAATTTCCATGTAAGTGTTTAAATGGCATATAAATAGAGTCAAAATTTAAAGGTCTAGATTGCTATTTCCAGTAATTGTGTTCTAGATAGTTATGGCCAACCCTCCCACTAGAGGCATCTATGAAGCTGACAAAAAAATTTTTTAAAGAGCTTAGAAGTATGAAAACATTAACAAGATGGTAAGGATTTATAGAACCAATTTTCAATATAGTTCCAATAAAGAAAGAATAAAAAACTCAATGTGCTGACATTAGGTAATTTCCAGGTTCGAGTTCCATACTGAGAAAAAATATCCTCCAAAATGGAGGCATGAAAAAGACAATTTCAAGAGAAGTTCTAAAAATCTACTTTGGGCAGAGGAAAAATTATCCCAGATGGAAGTCAGAAGTCTAAGAAGGAAAGAAAACAACAGTAATGGTAAATACATTGCATATATAACTGAAGATTAACTGTACGTAAAAATAATGATGATCTGAAGGTTCTTAAAATAGAACTAAAATAAATTTAAAAATAGTAAGTTGAGAGGGGAATAAAAGGGAATTGCTGTAAGGAATTTGTCCAAGGAATTTGTAAAAGTATTGATTAATGTTAAACTATTTTATAAGTTAGGAATGCATATATGAATTTTTAGACTATTAACTAAAAGAACAGGAATTGCATATATAAATTCCAAAAAGAGAATACATTTAAATATTAAAAATTTATTTTAAAAGAATATGTAAACATGAGAAAAACAAATTGAAAAAACTGCGATAAATGGAAAACACAAAATAAGTGAGTAGACTTAAAGTCACACAATATACACCACATTAAATGGAAGAAGACTGAATGCTCCAGTTAAAAGATTAATGCTGTCTGACTGTATATTTAAAAAAATACAAATATTAAGTTAAATCATATTAAATTGCCAATAATGAATAATTTTTGACCACAGGCATTGTAATTTCATATGATTCAAGCTAATAATGTTATTTGGAAGAGACAAATATAAAACATTAGGATAGAGAAACATTGAAGCTAAAGAAATGGAAAAAATACCTGTGCAAACACTAACCAAAATAAAGTTGATTTATCTATGTTAATATCAGACAAAATAGAATGAAAAACAGAAAGCATTAGCAGAGATAAAGACGATCAATTAATAATGATCAAAGTTGCATTTCAGTAAGATATCACAATTTGTAATTTGTAAGCATCTAAATACAGTAGCCTCAAACTACAGAAAACAAATAATGAACAACAATACAAAAAGAAATCGACAAATCCACAATCACAATAAGGTAGTTTAGAATGAATTTCTCAGTGATTAAAGACAAGTAAAGAAAAAATCAGTAAAGAATTCTTGTGCTTAAATCTTCTGATTTGAGCAATAAAATTAGCAAATAAACTAAGGGATGGATATAGAACATTGTATTCAGCAACTTCTATATAAGCACTAGTGGTAAAAATGGAAGAAAGGGTTAATGAACTTGAAAGAGATCAATAGATATTATTCAATTTAAAAAACAAAGTTAAAAAAAAAACAGCTGGCACATAAAACTGGAAATAACCCCAAAGAATATACAAATAGTAGAACACAGAATATACTATAAATGTAGAATATACAAGTAGTCATATCATATATTAGTAAAAGAAAACTCCAGGAGGATATTTACCAAGGAGTTAATAGATTATCAATAGGTAATAAATATTGTTTCTTTTTCCTTTCTTCTTCTATATTGTCAAATTCTCACTAAATATTTAATTTTTATAAATAAAAAACTTATTTTTCATCCATCAAAATAAGGGAAAAATATTCTAATAATTAAAACAAGGCACTATTTTTCCAAGTGTGAGGCAGAGATAATCTGTACAAGAATCATCATAGTTTTCTATTTTAAAAAGGTTATCAGGCACTATGCCAGACCTGTAATCAGAATATTTGGAGAGTGTGCCTGGGAATCTGCAGGTTAATATTTTAGCATTCAAGTTAGAGACCATTGAAATAGAAGGAAAGTGGAGATGGTTTAATACAGGAAAGGTAGCAATAACCTCAATGATTGACAGTTATAATAAATGCCAGCTAGATTTCCTTCTCTTTAATCCACTGATACGGCAGGATGAGTCAATTGTGGATAGAGAATCTATTATTTTGCTGTCATATTCACAGAGCATTAGAGCTTGGTTCTGTGATTTGAGAAACAGAACCCCTGAATGGAATTAATTTTGACATTCACAAATACTGGTGATGCTTTACCTTACATACTTCTGAAGTCATGATTTCAAAAGGTTATTTTGTTGTTATTTCAAGCATAAAGGGCTAGACATTTGAATGATCAAATCCTGAACTGCACTCAATTTAGATATACCTATATATTCCTGCATATACCTAGCTAAAGACGAGATATACTTTTGAGTGGGTTGGGGGATGGGGCACTAAATAAATTATGTTTCCAAATCTGAAAAAAAAAAGAAAGCTCAGCAATTTGATAAATGTCTATGAAGTTAGATTTCCTTTCATCCCCAGTAAGGAAATTTACTCAAAGTCCAAATGGCTAATAGCTTTTATTTTGCCAGAATTTTATATAATTCAGGTGAATAGAGTCAGACAGACTCAAGTATAGGAGATGAGACCACACACAACGCGGTTTCGCAGAGATAGCGTTTTAAGAACATTAGTTCTGGAATCAGACCTGGGTTCAATTTTAGCTCCTACTTTTACTATCTATATAATACTGTGCATGTTAGTTAACATTTCTAAGCCTCAGTTACTTATCTGTAAAATAGAGCTTGTATTATCGAGCTCAAAAAGATGTTTACTATCTAGCAGAGTGTCTGGTAAATAGTAAATGTTCAGTGAATTATTTCTAATGTCAATAATTTTTATCATATCTGTATTATCAGGGTTCTCCAGAGAACAAGTATGAACCTACAGAGGTATAGATACAGATAGATATATATCTATGAAATATATAGATATGTGTGAGTGTGTATGGAGAGAGAAGAAAGAGAGAGAGATTTATTGTAGGAACTGGGTCATGCTATGATAGAGGCTGAGAAGTCCCACAATCTGCTGTTTAAGGCTGGAGAAACAGGAAAGCCAGTAGTGAAATTTAGTCTAAGTCCATGAGCATTGATGTCCAAAGGCAGGAGAAAATGGATGTCCAGCTCAAGCAGAGAGCAAATTCACCCTTCCTGTACCTTTTTGTTCTATTCAGGCCCACAACAGATTGGATGATGCCCACTGGCATTGGTGAGAATGATCTTTACTCAGTCTACCAATTCAAATTCTAATCTTTTTTGGAAACACCCTCATGGATGCACCCGGAAATAATGTTTACTAACTATCTCGGCATCCGTTAGCCCATTCAAGTAAACACATAAAATTAACAGTCACAAATTCGTATTCCCATTTTCCTTATAATGAAAGTGCATTTATGTCTGTGTCAGTTTTTCTTAAGTTTTTCTTAAACATCTGTCTTAAAGGCTTATTTGTCAGAACTCTTAAGAGTTCTGTATATGTTGGAAGAAACATTTTGATAAGCAGCTTGGGGTGATGGCATGAGATCCTTAAGGGATGTTTCTGAGAAACCTCTTGTCTTTCCCCAGAATTCTATCCCAATATCAATCACTTTTACCCTCTTCTGTTAATTTCTCTAGCCATACAAGCTCCGTCTTTTTTCTTTTGCAAGCCTCTCCTCCACATCTCCTCTCTTGGCATGTGACTTTACTTGTGAAGTGAAATTTGGCTTTCTTTTGGCTTCTGTAAGTTTTATTTTCATGCTCATTACCAAATTTGACAAAGGTTTGTTCTTGGATTACACTCCCTTTGGAAGATCTGGAAGGATTAAAAAGTTTTAAATAATTCTCCTGTCACATGTGGTATATATAATATACATATTAATATGTTCATCTACATATATAATTATATAATCCACCCACTATACATATAAACTCACTCGGCCTTACAGGCATGGGATTAAGATAGGTAAATTTAAGAGGAATCTATAAGGTGAGACATTGCTTTGAGAACCCTGATAGAGCCCCTTGATACAGCAACCCACAGGAGGAAAAAGATGTCATCAAAATAGCAACAATAGTCTGTAAAAACTTATCCTTTTTGCTCCAGTTTTCCTTTCTACCATACTTTATTGTCTGAAGTTTAGTAGCTTACATTAAAGTTGATTCTGCTGGTTAACTGTGAGAAAGTAAAACAAATCAATCAGGATTTTCTTCCCCATTGAAAATGACATGAGATGGCATCACTAAACCAGAACACTTCAAAGATCCATACGGTTGATGAATTAATGAAGAAGCATAATTACTACCACAGTCAAAATGTGGCTGTTTATTGTTCAGCCCATACATGCAAATCATGACACTTGTGACTCTCAATTGCTGCCAATTGCAAAGGAATGACAAGGTTTTATTAATGTCAGCATCTCTCAATCAGTGAGATGTATTACAAGTAATAACATGAACAACATCCTTCAGGAATTCAAAATGCCCCTTTCCTCTTGCCCTCTTTGCAGGTTCTAGAAAGGCCATTCTGGGGAGGACATGAGGCACTAAGTATAAGGACACAAAGAGAAGGAGCCTCAGAATGTGGAGATGTGGATGTGCAGGTGGGATTGACAAAACATACCTACTTCATTCTCCCTGGGATAAGCCCTACCCAAGAATGTACAAGAATCATGATTCCTTGGGAGGAATTAGGCCTTCTCAAGGCTGTTGTCAAGAAAATGTATCCCCAGCTCAATTTCCAAGGCCTTAGCCACCATAGCAGGGTTGTAAAGAACCGTGGGGCAAAACCCATAGGAGACTACCTCTTGTTATCAATGCCTTTCCTGCTGGTGTTCCTCTTATCACACCTCTTCCTGTAACACAGTATCCACTAAACAGTACACTCATAGTTTCTTCAAGTGTGCAACTAATCCTTATTAAAAACTGAGGGAGTTTAGGTTTGTTAACCAGGCAGGTTTATGACATTAATTGCTCCTTGTCTATTCATGTATGTCTCAAACGTGCTCCTGTTGCATCTGATGGCCTCTGGAAACCTTTCTGAATACCTCTTCTCAGTCCTGCTCATTATGACTTGCCTATTCTCCATTTCAATCCTTTACTACAGATACCCTTGTCATGGTCCTGCAGTCTCCTGGGACAAGGATTTGGATATCAGTCCCTCTTTACTCAACAACAGAGGTCAGCAGAATCTACTGAATCTAGTCCTGAGCTCTACATTTCTTAATGTTTCCCTGGCCTGAACCTGCTATGTTGATTACACATCCTGCTCTCTCTAGAGTTCATGCTTGTTTGTGTGACTTGTATAACAATCCTTGAATCTTGCCTCATAGAGAGGTACAACTATGAGACCGAAGGAAACAATGTCTTAAGCCTCAATTTCTGCATCTATTTAGCATAAAATGATGGTAATGTTGTCTTCTTACTCACAGGGTTGTTAGGAAGCTAAAGTTAAATATGCATGAAAGAATTTGATAAATGAGAAAACACTGTACAAATACAAGGAGCATTCTGGTGGGCTGGTTCCTAGATGTCCTTAGATTCCTTCTGCTCAAAAGAGGCAGTTCTACACACAAAAGAAACAATGTCTATGGATCCATTATTCTATTACTAGGATGTGCAATAAAAATTTAAAGTGAAGCCTATATAAAATTTCTGGTTATTATATTTTAGCAGATTTTAGCCATTTCCATTCTAGAAAAAATTTCTCCTTTCAAACAAGGAACTATTTTTGTTGGTGGAATCGTGAGCAATGAGAAAAAGAGTGGAATTTGTATAAAAGGGGAAAGCTGAGAATGAGGATGTGGACATGGTGATACTATGATTCTGTTCCGTTGCCTCTTTAACTGAGTCCTGTCCCTGGAAGGTGATAGGCTGCCTGGGGTTCACACTTGATGGGAATCATTATGTCAGGGATCACAGTCTCATGCAAGTGTATGTAATTTCCCCCTCCCACTTCTCTCCCAGGGCTTAAATATTAAATTTTGCTGAAACTACTACTATACTTCAGGACTGAATTAAGCCATTATTTCTTCATTCCCGTTTCCTTGCTGAAAAATCTGGGACACAATTCATGCTTCCATTATTGCCTGATGGAAGAGTTGAAGCTCCGTGGGTCTTCTCTGAAAAATGCTGTGGCTAATGTTCTACAAATGTTTGCCTTGAGTCAAACATAGAACTTATGTAGAATTACATATGGGCTAGTGGTGAGCATTGCTTTTATGAGATAAGGAATCACTTAATATAATTCTCATTTTACTTTAATGCTTGGGATTATTTTATCCCAGCAATAACACTTGACTCTGAAGGAGCAGTGGTAGAAATGCAAATAAATGGCCCCAAAATGTAATGTTTTGACCTCTAGGAAATTCATGCAAGAGTAGGAAATTATATTCAGAATCAAACATTTCCTTAAGCAGCTATATTATCATAATGTTTTAAAAAATTTTAAACTTACTTTTACTTTGAAATGGGCTATGCAGCAATATTCCTTAAATATACATTCAGTGCAGCTTATGATTTAGAAGTTTTTATTTTTAAAAGAGCAAGAATCCATTGAACACATTGGCAATGGAAATCGATGGTAGGTTTCTCATCACAGTGACATTAGTTACTTTAATAAATTCAGTGGAAAAAAATCAGTAAAATATGACATGATATTTCTACATTATATGTTATTCCTTCTTTTACTCAGACCCTTGCATTGACTCTTACTATCTTTAGGACATTAAGAAAATTATTAATTTCTCCACATCTTAGTTTCCTTATCTGTTAAATGAGGTGGTTTTGAAGATCAAATAATTTAATGTACATAGTAAATATTTCATAAATGTCAGCCATTATAATTATTGAAGACAAGTAACTTTTACATAAAATCTCATGTCTTGGATAGGATAATTCTGTGTTTTTAAGACAACATAAATGTCAGTGCAAATAATTCTATTTTTATAATCATTATTAGAATGTTTTACTTTTGCCAAATATAATATAATTTTCAATTTGAGACTATATTTCCTGTTGTCTTTAGTTGTAAATCACTTGGTGTTAAAAGTATAACTAATCAATGTATTTTGAATGCCTGCTATGAATCACGTACTTTCTAAGTCTTTTTGGGAGATTTAAACATAAAAAACACCATCACTTCCCTTAAACCACTTAGAATTTGTTGGCAGAGATAGGTATATTAACAAGCAATTTTAGTATAAAGCAGAGTGGGGAAAATGCTTTAAGAGAAACATAGATCAAAATGTTCAAGAAAATAAATGAGATATAGATTATACTGTTAGAATATGTAAAAACGTCAGATATTAGTAGAATTTTGGTTCAGGAAGAACATGTCAGGCAGAGGAAAAGATGAAAGCAAAGTCATTGACACATAAATCTGCATAGCACCTGCAGGAAATAAACATTACGCATTTGACCCTGAATCATGAGGTAGGAATGTGATAAACTTCCAAAGATTGGGACATATCTCGAGACTGGTCAAGTCCAGATGTGAAAGGATGAGGGCAGGAATAATATGCTCATGGCAGCAGTGGGAATGGAGAGGTGGGGGCAGGTAAGCGGAAGTTTGTAGAGGCAGAAGTAGTAGCGCTTCATAACTAATTGGATGTGAAGATAAAAGAGAAGGAGATAAAGATCACCCTGATTTTCTAGCCTTATATGCCTGAAATAACGATGCCGTTACTAAGAAAGGGACAAAGGAGGTTTGGTGTATCTGGTGATGCCATGTCAGCTTTAGCCATGTTAAGCTTAAAAAATACTCATGGGATTTTTTGGTGAAGACATCTGAGAGTAGAAAACCTGGGTGTGGTGTTCAGGAGAGTGTTCAGTCTTCAGTGATTTGGGGGTAATCAACATAGTAATGATAGTGATGATTTAAGAATAAATGAATTAAAGTCCATCAATAATTCCAGCAACCTATGCTGTAGATAAGCTAATTTTGAAAATTGGTTTAATTCTTAAAGTGTCATATTATTATTTCAGTTTCTGCTTAATGATTCATGAGTTCTTATTTTCTTCTGTGTGTTTTATTTGTAGTCCATGATTTTTAACTTTTTATTTGTCTCCTTCTGTCTCTCATCCCTCTCCCTTCATTCCGTCACGCTAAATTTCTTTGTTCTTTGTGATTCCTTTTGACTTTCATCTTCTAATGTAATAAGAAATGAATTTCTAATTCTTGGACTGTTAGTCCCTGACATTCTGTATGACTCACTAAAATGTTTTGAGCGGTTATGAAAATATGGAAATATTTTCCATATTTTTGAATGATGCCTCCAGAAACGTACAATCTACTATCCCAGCCAAATTTAGACTGAGGAGATTTTTCTGTTTCTGGGTAAGGAGAACCTAGCTTTTCTCCTTAGAGATAACAGATATTCAACATTCATTGTGTACTATGTTTCAGGTACTAAGGATTTAAGCTGAATAGCACACAGTCACCTTCTGTAAGCAGCTCACAGTGTAATGGGCTTCCATGACAGAATTTGCTTAAAACTTTTTTCTTCCCCAGAGCCCTCATTTCAGACATTGGTGTTTGCTAATCCACTGTATGCAAATGCATTTAATTCCATAATTAAAATTGTTTTTAATTTATCACCTGTGGCTTGTTGCTTGTTTGGTCAGATTATTCTTGAAAAGGATGACCCTACTTTATGTTTTAAATGACCCAGCAAGTATAACCTTATACAACTCAAAGATCATGAAAATGACCAACATATAGAAATGTAAAATTCTTGAAAATTTTCTTCTTATATCTTTTTATCTTAGCCACAGTATTTCTGGAGTTTTTTCTTCTTTGTGCCTCATAATAAATATTTAGTGGCTTCGTGTTTGATAATCTAAACCATCGTTTAAAATCGTTGTACTGGAATTTGAGAAAGCGAAAGAAAATCCTGGCTTCTCTGCACTTCTGAAATCTTTACCAGAAATACAGTAGGTGTGCAGAAAAACAGCTTTTACTTTATTCAAAAAATCAATGTGAAATATGCAGACTAGAGCTTTTTGTTTTACTTCTGCTCTTGTGGGTGCTGGAGGCAAAGATGCGGTGGTGCTTTTTGTGATAGAAAGTGGTATCTGGGAACACAGATTCCCTCCAGGGTGAAGTGCTCAGGCCCTCACATTTGAACTTGGCCATGTGCACCCTAAGATTCTTTTCTCACTTAGAGTCTCTCCCTTGCAGTTCCCAGTGGTAGGGAGTAGTGAGTCAGGCATTACCCCCTCACCTGATTTTTAAAAGTGTAAGGATTTAAAATATTGCATTTAATTTATAACTGTTATATTAAAAATCTTGGTTTGTTTTCTTTCTTTGATTTCCCTTTTAAATCCTTTGGATTTGAGGATAGCCACAAAGAAAATGAGCAGAATGAAAAATTATGAGAAACTATAATAGTTTGTAACTTTCATTAAAATACATAAAACTTGAGAATTGCAAACTATGCTATGAAATGATACTTGGGAAGAAAATCACTTTTCACATCGGGGTACTAACCCCTGCTGCTAGAACACTTTGTTATTAGTAGTTGGTTTTAGCAAAGTTGCTGTGTTGTTTCTCTACCCATCTTACAAAGACCTCAGCCTTTTTCTGGTCCCCTCCGAGACAACAAGCTTTTGCTTGGCTATAAAATTTGAGAATGGATTTGTGGATGCTGGCTAGATTATAACTGGTTTTTCATTTTTTTCCTAGCTTGCTACATGTTCCTCTCCATTACTAATTGATAAAATATTATTCCCTGTTATTTTGAACTTGAATTCGATTGTACTTTGATGGGATGTATACTAAATAATTTTAATTAGAACATCAAGGTGGTATATTTGAGAGAGAACAGGATTTAAAGCCAGGAGACCTAGTTTCCAGTTCCATCAACTCCATTTGCTGTCTGTTATGACCTTGAACACATATTTTAAACTTTCTGAATATCAATTATCCTTTTAAAAATATGAATTATAATGATTATTCTCCTACTTCCCTCATAGAATTATTGAGTGGATCAAAAAAAATGTATGTGAATGTGTTAGTAACCATATGGAAATTCGTCTTGATAGTGAATTTAAAAGAATACTTTCGACTATATTCAGTTGGGGATCTGAACTGGAGCTCACATTTAATTGTACATTATTCATAAAAAAAATGGTAAGAAGAAAAGAAATTAACTAATGTAATGATAAAAGTACAGAGGAAAGTTTTCAGCTCAAAAATAGGATTTTTAAGGACTTTACCACATTAATTTCTACTTATTTATGCATAATAAATTTCTAAATCAAAATAATGCTGCATATATTTTCATACATCTGTTTTTAGCATAAGAAACCTAAACAAGAGCAGAAGAAAGCTTAATTTAGGACATTAAAAACCTGGTCCTTTGTTTGCTTGTTTGTGGTTTGTTAATTTTGTTTGTTGGCCATTTGGTTCATTGTTCTCTGACTTATCACCAAAAAGATTCGAGAGAGAAAAAGAAGTTAATTTTTGAAATGTTTCCATTTGGGATGAAAATAACAGTGAATTAAAGATAAATGTAAAAGAATTCTAAAGATCTCCATTTCCTTATCTGTAAAAATGATTAGTCCTTCCAGAAATTCCATTAACTTAGCGTTTCATGACTGTGGTCCCTGGAACACTGATGAAAATGGTTTAGAATATTTGTTTAAATTGTACTTTGCTCAGACTTATTGAATCACAATCTTTGGAGGTGGTGGCAAGAAGAATACCAGCATCTTTCATTAAAGGCAAGCTTTCCTTCTTTTTAAAGGTTGAATAATACCTCATTGTATGTACATACCACATTTTCTTTGTCCATGCATGTCGACGGACACATATAGTGCTGCTGTACTAACATGGTGCCTCTAGTTAACAATATTGTGTTGTGCATTTAAAATTTCTCAGAAGGGTAGATCTCACGTTAAACACTCTTACCACAAAACATAAAAAACAAAAACATACAAGTAAACTTTTTTATTGTAGTATAATTGCTTTACAATGTTGTGTTAGTTTCTGCTGTACAACGAAGTGAATCAGCTATATGTATACATATATCCCCTTCCTCTTGGACCTCCCTCCTCCACCCCACCCCCCAGTCCCACCCATCTAGGTCATCACAGAGCACCAGAGCTGAGCTCCCTGTGCTATATAGCAGGTTCCCACTAGCTATCTATTTTACACATGGTAGTGTATTTATGTCAAACCTAATCTCCCAATTCATCCCACCCTCCCCTTCCCTCCCTGTGTCCACACGTCCATTCGAAAGGGCACAAGTAAACTTTTGAAAGTGATGGATATCTATTAATCAATTGCAGTGATGGTTTCACTGGTGTATGCCTAGGTCCCAAACACATCACATTACATATATTAGATATGTATGGGGTTTTGTAGGTCAATTATACCCCAATAAAACTTTAAAAAAACCCAGCATCTGCAATATAAACAAGTATGGTGAATGAGTCTTCAGCACATTAAAATTTTCAGATCACTACATTGGTCTATAAATCTGTGCAAGCAAGTATGTGTGTATGTGCCCCATTTTTATTCCCATGCTCATGCAACCTGGAAGAGTGCTAATGGATGGTTGTGGGCATGACATATTATTAATTTAATGCTTCTAGGACATGAATTATATTTAATGTTTCATAATTTTAACTGATGAATTTAAAATTAAGTCAGTTAATGCTAACAAAGAAGGTATGTTATGAATTAATCTTTGTTTTAATATGTTAACTATTTGCATTTGAGCACACGATAATTGGGCAAGCTCCGCATAGATTGCAACTTTGTGAAATGATCACCACAATCAAGCTAACATACTCATTATCTCACATAGTTACCATTTTCTTTCTTTCTTTTCTTTCTTTCTTTCTTTCTTTCTTTCTTTCTTTCTTTCTTTCTTTCTTTCTTTCTCTTTTTGTTTCTTTGTTTCTTTGTTTCTTTCTTTCTTTCTTTCTTTCTTTTTGTTTCTTTGTTTCTTTGTTTCTTTGTTTCTTTCTTTCTTTCTTTCTTTCTTTCTTTCTTTCTTTCTTTCTTTCTTTCTTTCTTTCTTTCTTTCTAACTTAAAGACTTACTCTTTAAAGAGCAGTTTTAGGTTTCACAGCAAAATTTAGAGGAAGGTATAGGGTTTTCCTATATATCCCCTGCTTCCACACATGTGTAACCTCCCCCATTATCAACATTCCCCCACCAGAGTGGTACATTTGTTACAATTGATGAGTCTACATTGACACATCATAATTACTCAAAGTCCGTAATTTACTTCAGCGTTCACTCTTGGTGTTGTACACGCTATGGGTTTGAACAAATGTATAGTGACATGTATCCATTATTATAGTATCATGCAGAGTATTTTCCCTGCCCTAAAAATCTTCAATGCTCTGCCTACTCATCAACCCCCCCCAACCCCATCCCCAAACCCCTGGCAACTACTGATCTTTTTACTGTCTTCATAGTTCTTCCTTTTCCAGAATGCCATATAGTTGGAATCATAGAGTATGTAGACTTTTCAGATTGGCTTCTTTTACTTACTAACAGGCATTTAAGATTCTTCTATGTCTTTCCCCAAGTTGATAGCTCATGATATATACATTGATACTTGCATACATTGTGAAATGATCACGACAATCAAGGTAATTAACATATCCATCACTTCAAATAGTTACTATCCTCCCTCTCTTCTTCCTTCCCTCCCTCCCGCCCTCCCTCCTTTCTTTTTTTCTTTCTTTCTTTGGTGAGAACAGTTTGGATCTAATTTCTTAACAAATTTCAAGTATACAATACAGTATCATTAACTATGGTCAACACGTTGCACGTTAGATCTCCAGCATGTATTTATTTGGCATAACTGAAAGATCCAACTTCAGTCTTTTGCATGTGGCTATCTAATTTCCTCAGTACTGTTTATTGAAGGGATTATTTGTTCCCAGTTGAATGATCTTGGCACCCTTCTCAAAATCAATTGGCCATAGATGTATGGGTTTGTCATGTGGAGAGGCATGGGCTGACTCTTGTTTCTTGGAGTTAAAGATCATAGAAGAAGGGCATCACATTTGGCTGGCCCAGGCACTGTTGGACACTTTACAGCCAAATGGAGTCCAAGATGTGGGACTCTTCTACAAAGTCGCAGTGTCCCTCCTCAGTCAATTCCTGAAGCAGGACTGAGGCCACGTGTGAGCCCCATTCTGTACGCCAACTGGCATTTTCTCAAAGCTATCTCAGAAACTGAGATTTGACAGATGGTATTCTTCGAAGCTGCTGGGGTCATCCAACAAAAGGAGAAATGTTGTCAAGTGAAACTGTAGATTTTGCTGGAATTTTTTGATTATTGATTCAATCTCTTTACTTTTTATAGGTCTTTTCAGATTTTCTATTTCTTTTTATGTCAATTTTGGCAATTTGTATGTTTCTAGGAATTTTTCCATTTCATCTAGGTTATCTATTTTTTTAATGAGCAGTTGTTCATACCATTCTCTTACAAACCGTTCTGTTTCCGTAGGGCTGTGGTAAAGTCTTCACTTTCACTTCTGATTTCAGTTATTTGCATGCTTGCTTTTTTTCCTAGTCTAGCTAAAGACGTGTCAATTTTGTTGATCTTTTCAGAGAACCAAACTTTGGTTTTGTCAATTTCGTCTATTGATTTTCTTTTTGATATTTCATTTATCTCTGCTCTAATCTGTATTATTTCCTTTCTTCTGCTACTTTTGGGTTTAGTTAACTCTTTCTAGTCCCTTACAGTTTAAAGTTAGGTTGTTGATTTGAGATCTTTCTTCTCTTTTAATTTTCAGGTATTACTTTCATTCTGAGCACTGCCTTCACTGCATCCATAAGTTTCTGTAGGTTGCATTTTCCTTTGTGGAGGAAGGCAGGAAGAAAGAGTATGAATTCATCTTCGAATATGTTGAGTTGAGGTACCTGTGAGACAGGTACTGATTAAGGAAATGTATTTGTACCTGGAATTCAGGAAAAAGGTGGACTTCAAATACAGATTTGGGAATAGTTCACATATAGTTAGAAGTCATATAGGTGGAGAATAATTAAACCCATGTCAGTGGCAGAGAGGTGGAAAGTATACACAAAAAGGGAAAAGTCTCTCAGGAATGCCAATATTTGAAAATTGGTTAGGAAGATGCCAGCAAAAGAGGCTGAGAAGCAGATGGTAAAGAACTGGGAGTGGGGATGGGAGCAAAAAAATAGTGTTTCAAGAATGAAGTGGAACATTGTAATAAAAGATGCAAAGATGCTGAAATGTTGAGAGATAGGAAGAGTGAAAAGTACCCTCAGGATCTGATGACCTGGGATAAATGGCAGTCTTAGAGGGTACAGTGGAGGGATGTGACCAGATTGGATGGTTAGAGATACGGGGGTAGACACTGGTTTCAGAGGTTTAAAGGACAGAAGAGGCATAAGGTGGCAGCTGAATAGTAACATAAGGTTGAAGGAAAGGTTTTTTTTCATGGAGTGACTTCAAAAAGTTTAAACGTTGATAGGAAGAAGCAATATAAAGGGAGATGAAGAGGTTTAAGGGGAAAAGGGATAATCAATATCCTGTCATTCCTAAAAAATGATAAATTATTTATTGCCTTGAAGGGTGGTTTTTTTTTTTTAATTTATTTTTATTTGTTTATTTATTTTTTTTGGCTGCGTTGGGTCTTCGTTGCTGTGCGCAGGCTTTCTCTAGTTGTGGCGAGCGGGGGCTACTCTTCATTGTGGTGCGTGGGCTTCTCATTGTGGTGGCTTCTCTTGTGGAGCGCGGGCTCTAGGCGCATGGGCTTCAGTAGTTGGGGCATGAGGGCTCAGTAATTGTGGTGCATGGGCTTAGTTGCTCCGTGGCATGTGGGATCTTCCAGGACCAGGGCTTGAACCCGTGTCCCTTGCATTGGCAGGCGGATTCTCAACCACTGCGCCACCAGGGAAGTCCCTGGGTGGTTTGTTTTTTTAAGCATACACGTCATTTCTTCAGCTAAGTATTAGTTCTTTGGTGATAGGTCATTCTCCTATTTGGATTTCCATGCTCTCAATCCCCAAATTCACCCCCTGCCACACACACACATACACACACACTGCAGACACACACACATTCCCTAGTGGTGATGGTACATAATTGATACTTGATAAATATTTGCTTGTCACTGATAGTTCAAAATATTTAAAGGTTAGTGACCTAGAAAAGGCATTTCTCAGCAACTCTGCCAATAGCTTTCTTCTCTATTGTAACAGAAAACGATAAACCATGTCCTCATTCTCTCATTAGCATTCAGCAGCAATAGATGAATACTAAATCCTCACTGAATCATTTAGCTTCAAATATTTACCCTTTGATGTACAAGTAAGGCATGGCTGGAAAATACCATGTACTGAATCTGTTCTTAGAAGGTATCCTTTTAGTGTATTTAACACTTTAAATGCCAGAAGAAACCCTGAGAAACAGAACAGAAAGCTTCAAAGAAAGTTTCAAATTCCTGTGATGAATTTACACCTATCCTCCCTAGCCCTCCCCTAGCTCCATCTCCATTTTACACTTGCGATTGAAAACCTAACTGAGGAGTCCTGGGCCACTATCTTTGTTCTTCATCCTGGGCTCGGATATTAATGGTCAAGAGGTTTGTATTATATATTTTTTTAACTCCAACTATATTTTTAAGACCCTACAATTTCCTGAGCACTAGGGATTCACCAAGGAGGCATCGATAGAGGCGTTGAATTGGTAGGAAGAACGTTGAACCAAAACAGATCCAGGTTCAAATCCTGCCTCTGCCATTTAAAAATTCCCACTTGCACGAGAGACTTAACTGAGCCTCCAGGTCCTTGTTTTTAAAGCGAGATTGGGTTTACTTACCAAGCTCCTTAACTATTGTCAGGATTAAAGATAAATGGCCTGGCGCCCTGTGAGCCCACAATGAATGGTTGCATTTTACTGGAGTAATGAGCACAGTTTCTTTCGTCTTGTTCCTACCTTCACCTTCAGCAGGAAAATTTTGTGATTTCAGTTCCTTCTCTCTCCTAGATTTCTTGTTTGGGCCAATTTATGCTCAAACCTGTGATGTGTGGAGGGGGAGGTCCTGGACCATTTTTCTTGTTCCTACGTCTGGTGATAAATGGAACACATGATTGAGATTCACTGACTAATTATGGCAACTTTACTTGGCAGCTGAGCTTCTTCTGCTCTTTTATGTCTTAGAAAGTGACATTTATTAATATTTAACTTTTGTTTATGTGCCTATCTAGTGGTGTGTGCTGTACAGGTAATGCAAAAATGTCCACTCTGGGCTTCAGGAGCTAAAACGATGGACAGCTCTATTCACGCCCTTGTAGGGTAAAAAGTAGAGAGCAGTTGTGTGCGGGCAGGGGTGCCACTCTCTGACCCAGTGTGCTTTCTATCCCAGGTCTATATATACTCTCAGTCTGTTTCATGTGCGCATTCAAGATTCCAAGAGCTCTGCAGGAGAGCATTTGGTCAGCACACAGTGCAGCGTGATGGCCTGCAGGGTCTCTTCCAGGCTGCAAACATAAGGGGCAGATGTCAGGTTAAGTTTTCTCCCACCTGTGACTCCTAAGGGACAAAGCTCTACTGGGCTGTGGGTGAGGGATTCTGCCAGGATCCCAGAATCAGGCAGTCTCCACAAAGCAACTGAACAGAAGGTAGAGAAGACAGGAGTCAGAGTTGAGGACTCTGGGGGACTTAGAGACAAGCCTGACTCCTTACAGCCTGGCTGTGGAAACGGGCCAAGAGCTATTGAGAGCTCGTCGCTTAGCAACAGGACACCAGATAATAAAGGGGAGTTGGAGGCTTTTTAGTTTCCCAGACTGCAGGTAATTTTTCTAGGGGGAGTCTGGAAAGCATGTTCTTATATCTTTTTCTTTTCTGGAGTCTAGCATTTGTTCGGCCTGTCCATTAGGCAACAGAATGTAGTTAGTGAGCCCTCCCCGTATGCAGTGAGATCTGGGGGTTCTGTCCCTTCAGCAGTGTGAGCACAGATAGTATATTTAAAATCGAAAGCTCAGGGGTAAGTGGGTGAGTGCCACTTAGCGCAAAGTAGCAGCAGCCGCGGCATATATTTCTGAATAAGAAGGCAGATGGAAAGTAGCAGCTGTGATAAGAGAGTGGTAAATAAAACGTCAGCTGAAGTTCTTAAAAGAAATACCTTATCAAAGAGTGATGGCGTCTTCTACTTAGGAAATATTTGTAATTCCTAGGTTTCCTTGTCCTGTGAATAACAAGCTGTCGAAAACCAGGTTATGAGAACTGCAGTGAAAAATACGAGTTAGCCGTGCTCTTCTAGCCTGAGGAGGCAAATAGGTACCAGTCTGTGATTGGTAAGAAAATTGAGAGCAAGCACTTAAACGTTTTTAGCAATTCGACAGAGTAACTGTATGTCTGTTGAATCTAATATTTTAAAAAATCAAGCCTTACATTTTTATGTGTTTTTGCTTTATTTTATAGTAATTCATTTTTACTGTATTAAAATAAAAGAATTAGTCCTCTGTGGATTAAAAATTAAAATCAAACAAACAGAGAAAAAATCTGGCCCTTAGACACAGATAGTTTGAGAAGCACTGCTCTAGACCAGGGGTCAACATGCTAGCTAGCTAGCTAGCTAGCTAGCTAGCTATTTATTTATTTATTTATTTACTTACTTACTTATTTATTTATTTATTTATTTATTTATTTATTTATTTATTTATGGCTGTGTTGGGTCTTCGTTTCTGTGCGAGGGCTTTTCTCTCTAGTTGCAGCAAGTGGGGGCCACTCTTCATCGCGGTGCGCGGGCCTCTCATTATCGCGGCCTCTCTTGTTGCGGAGCACAGGCTCCAGACGCGCAGACTCAGCAGTTGTGGTTCACGGGCCTAGTTGCTCCGCGGCATGTGGGATCTTCCCAGACCAGGGCTGGAACCTATGTCCCCTGCATTGGCAGGCAGACTCTCAACCACTGCGCCACCAGGGAAGCCCAACATGCTTTTTAAATAAAGGTCCGGGTACTAAATATTTTAGGATTTGTGGACTGTACAGTTTCGATTGCCACTGGTAACTCAGCTGTTAAAGGGCAGAAGCAGCCATAGACAATACATAAATGAATGGATATGATCACGGTCCCATAAAACTTTATTTATATAGACAAAGAATAGAAGATTTTGATTAAGCACTTACGGGGTAAGCCGTGAGATGCTACATTTCTGGCAGTCTCTCAGATGATGCTATGCTTCTGGTTCATGGTCCCATTCTGGGAGGCAAGCCTTGATAAAAGGATTCGGAAGGTGAACGTCAAAAGACATGGGGAAACCCCTCTGCCGCTTACGAGTGGAGTAACTATGGGGGAAGTTATTTATCTTCCAAACCTTAGTTTTCTCATCTGAAAAAGGGAAGTGATAATTTTACCTTATTTAATTTCCATGAAGTTTAAATAAAATTAAGTATGTTAAAAAGTTTTATAAAAATATGCAAAGAATAATGGTAAAAGTTGTAATGTAGATATACAGTGCTCCATTGCCCTTACTTTTCTTTAAACTACTTTAGTTTAAACTATGTGAAGATATGTACGGACGTTAACGTTGATCTACATAGGGAAGTTCATTTTTACTTGAAGTACCTCAATCACAAACACACACTATGTCTGTGGTTAGTTAGCATCTGTAGGACCTTGATTATGAGTCCACATCACAGAGGTGGCTATGAGAGGCATCTCAAAAAATCCTGTGTAAGTATGCATTAGACACTTTGTTAACACTGGTGTTAAAAACCCAGTATTTATTGTGAAAATGAGTGCAGTTCAATAAATGGCTAAAAAGACCGCAGGTATGAACAAAGTACATGTAATGAATCAGCCAGTCCAGCAGTCTAGCACCTTAGAGTTGACCTTTAAGCACAGAAGACCTTCCAGTCTTATCCTTTATGCTAGACAGAACTCAGTTCGGTCCAACAAGAAATTTCAATAAGAATGCAGTCAGAACAGTGTTGCATTTTTTCACTGAAAGGATTTTCCTTGCCGGGATTTGTCAGAGTCCCTGAAAGGACAAGAACTGGGACTTCACCGTGCCTACAGAACAGGCTTTATGACACTTCTTGTGTCTACTGGCTAGTAAATATTTGTGTAAGAGGCAAGATGCAGTATAAGACACACTTTCCATTGCCTAGTAGTGAGGTTGTAGGAGGGGAGACACATAGCTCCATCCACTTCTAATTTCTCAAACCTAGCAGTGTGAATGGCCAGATTGGCTTCAGACAGTTTGCCACATCTGATGTCATCATCGTTTTTACAGCACATGACCCTGCTAAAGATTATTATTTTCCTTTTTCCTCACCTTCTGAAGGAAGGTGCAAGGAAGACATCTTGGATTTACTGAGAGAAGCTGTCCCCATGTGGAGGAGAAGGGCATCTTGAATCACTGAAGACAGCTGTGTTCAAAAGGTGGCAACTGGTCCTTTTGTCTACAACATGGACTTGTAATGGGACCCTTGGTATGCAGAAACGGTGACAGAAAACAACTTTATCTAGAATGGAATGGGGTATGGTTTTCCAGGCTTTAAAACAGAAAAACTGGCAGATCTGAGAAAGAGAGAACCCTTGGGGAAATAGAAATGAGATTCAGGGTCCGAAAGTGGAAAGCAGCTAAGTTGATTCTGATATAGTGTTCTCAGGGCCAGGAGTCACCTCTGGATATGGCTGTAAGAAAACCTTCCTTATATTTGTAGTAGGAAGCAAGTCCAAGCAACCTTAACCTTGGAGACAAGGTGACCTTTAAAGACTAAACGAGGCATATGGTGTGTTTTAAAACTCTTCTGGGCACTTGAAAGCCCTTAGTAGGAATCTCCATTCAGGGAAGGGGAGGTAAGGGTTCTGGGTGGATGCATTGTTGGGTTCAACACCTTTCTTGAGTTAGATGGTAACCTGAGAGTGACTGTGTAGGACCTGAAAATGAGGGCTAAGAGCTGCCAACTTGGGAGCTCAACTGGGGAGTCCTCTAAGCTAACTCGGACTAGGAGAATGAGATCCTCCATCAGAAAGATCCGCAGTGTCCTGGGACAGATCAGCACCACCAGAGCAGCACCAGTTCTCAAGAGTGACACCATGTGGCAGTGAGAAGAAAAGCAGCCTTGACTGAAGTCTCCAGTATTCTCCTGGCTTGGATGTTAAAGTTGGATTGACTCCTTCCTTTCAACTACATCAGCTGCATGACACTTGATAATTCATGGAGAAAACATAGCCATGAAAAGTGAGATGCCTGATAATAAGGGAATGGGATCTTATGTCGTTGACTAGAAAATAAGAGATGTTTTCATACAGGTCTCTCTCATTTGTGAAGGAGTTCATGGATTTGTTGTAGGAATGAAATAAAATGACCAGTGTATAGATTTCTTGAAAAGAACAAAATAAAATAATATTATTAATCATAAAGGTATCACAGGTAGTACATATTACAATTATTATCATAGTCTGGCAATTTGATGTCAGTTAAAGTAAATGTCCTAGGCAACTGTTGTCCTTCTTGCTTTACTTTGTGCTTTTTAAATTTTCATATCTAGAGGACCATCATTGGTTGAGTTGTGTCCCCCAAAAGATATGTTCAAGTCCTAACCCCCAGTACTTGCAAATGTGACTTTATTTGGAAAAAGGATTCCAGCAGATGTAATCAAGTTAAGATGCGGTCAAGTTAAGTGGGCCCTAATCCAATATGACTGATGTCCTTATGAGAAAGGAGAGACACAGAGAGAAGCACACACAGGGGAATTCTGTGTGATGCCGGAGGCAAAGATTGGAGTTATGCTGCCATGAGTCAAGGGATGCTGGTGCTCCCAGGAGACAGAAGAAGCAAAAAAGCACCTTCCTTTAGAGGAGTCTGAGGAAGCATGGCCCTGCCAACAATTCCAGAACTGTGAGAGAATACATTTCTGTTATTTTAAACCACCAAGTTTGTGGTGCTTTGTTATAGCAGCCCTAGAAAATTAATACAAAGCCTAATAAATTGAAAAATGGAGAATTTTCTTATCACTTAGAATGGTGTCAAAAAACCCAGACAAGGTACTGATAAGTGTAAAAATAGAAAGACCTTCACCTGTAGCTTGAGGTTGACAAATGAGCTTAATCAAGGCTGGAATCTCTTTGTAGAAGGTGCATTTGGCAGCTTACAGGACAGTTGAAGGAGCCCAACAGATGGGACTTTTTTCAGGCCTTTGAGGGGAATGGAAATGGAACATTGTTCAATTTCCGCCTTCCTCAAGACTTCCTGCTCTTCCCCTTCTCCTGCCTTTTCCCCATCTTTCCTCTTCTCTTTCTCTTCCCCCTTGACCCAGTAACCTCTGCAAAGGTTTCTCCACTTTAAAATATCTTTAGTAGAGTACCAAAATAAGAAAGCTAGTTTAAAAACCTTGCTAGCTAAAAGATGACCAACAATTTCCTAGAAAGCTGTCCTGAAACCCTTCTCACCTTGGGAACTGAAGTGTAAGCAAAGAAATTCCCCAAGACCCAAGTGATAACCTAGGAGGACTTCAGCCAATAGGCTAAATCCCCTGTTGTTTCTCAAAGTTAGTTGACGAATATACTAGACAGTTGGTTTCTTTCCCTGAGGAAGTACCTAGTTCCGAGCCTGGATGCATTTAAAAGAAAGGGAGTAGAATAACAGGTGTTATCAGGGACCAACTTGTTCATCCCGAGAATTGGGACATGTCAAGGAAGGGAACATGGAGTCCTCTGGAAACAAACATAAACTCCCCACCCCCCTTCACCCCCATACACACACCCCTCACAGAGCTTCTCAGGAGTGACAGGGGAATCTCCAAGGGAGAGGAAAACTGATATACAAGCTCTGAGGCTTGAGATGGAAACACCAGCAGGGGAAATCTTCTGAGTTAGTTTCCTAGTAACACAAAGCCAGTGAAATTTTGGCGTTTTATTTTCTTTCCTTGAGAATAATGACTCCTGAGAAGAGTCTGAGCAATAAAAAAATGAGAGAAGGAAGAACTTACTGATGGCTAATCTGTCATTGGACTCCTGTATCTTAACAACAAAAGAAAATTATTATAATGCCTGGATTGTCATTAATCCATGTCTGTTCAGTGATTAATTAGAACAGATTCTAGCTCTGTGATGTAAAACCGTAAAATGGGCATATTCTTATTTGGGGCCTTGGAGTTATGAACTGACCTAAGCCAATGTGGCCATTCACAACTGTGAGATATCAGAAGAACCTAAGCTTAGAGGTAGAGAAGTCTCTAGGTGTCCTCTTCCACACCTTCACAATCAGGAGCAATGTCAAATCAAAGCAAGTGTCAGAACAAGTCTATCTGCCACAGAGGAAACATTTGTGAGCAAGCCGGCCCCCAAACATGAGCTACACTGTTCTTTCCACTCCAGGGAAGTTCCAGTTCTCTGTCCTTTTATGCACACTCAAGTATTTTTCATGAAACGTTCATTCAATACAGAATGTGATACTATTCTAGAAGCAGTATTCAGCTAGACTTTTAGTCAGAAGTCAGGTCCTGGATACTTGAGTGAGATTTGTAGTATCCTTAAGTGATGAGATCCAGCACTAAATTGAAATCCTTTATCCCAGGGATTTATATAATCTGCACAAGGGAGGTGCTTGTACAATATTTCTAGACAGTTCTCAGATCTTAGACATCATTTATTTTACCAATTAAAGCTTACTCCTGACATCCTTTATGCAATTAAGAACCCCTTTAGTAAAGACTTGGATATGGAATACTGAAACTTTTAGAAGCTGCCTCTGGAATCTGATCAGAGCTTTTCAGTTATTAAGAAACCATCCTTAAAGTAAGTATATCTGATTAGAGTACTAAAAATGTTTGCTAACTTATCCTATCTGCCATCCCCGAGGGTTACATAAGTTAACTTACATACATCACATTATTCAAAATACATTTAGAGAATTTAACATCTAGCCTTCTTGTTCCACCAGATGTTCATTTTCCTTTGAGTTATTAAAACCTGCTCTGCAATTTTTATTCACACAAAAGAATAAATAATAATAGCTTTGAATATGTGCATGGGGGAGGAGATAGAAATGGAAACCTTGTGTTTTTTAATTTTTTTTAAGGATATTTATTTATTTATTTATTTACGGCTGCGTTGGGTCTTCGTTGCTGTGTGTGGGGCTCTCCCAGTTGCGTCGAGCGGAGGCTACTCTTCCTTGCAGTGCTCGGCCTTCTCATTGCGATGGCTTCTCTTGTTGCAGAGCACGGGCTTTAGGCACGTGGACTTCAGTAGTTGTGACACATGGGCTCAGTAGTTGTGGCTCGCGGGCTCTAGAGCACAGGCTCAGTAGTTGTGGTGCACGGGCTTAGCTGCTCCCTGGCATGTGGGATCTTCCCGGACCAGAGCTCGAACCCGTGTCCCCTGCATTGGCAGGCGGATTCTTAACTACTGTGCTGCCAGGGAAGTCTCTGGAAACCTTTTTTATTTTAAAAATATTATTTTAAAAATAGAACTGATCCTACAAAAATCAGTTCCTTTATGTCACTTAGCACCCTCCCCTGCCACCCTCAGTCAGTTAATCAGCTGTCTGAACCAGGATGCTGATAGCCAAAGGGGGAAGAGAAACACATATCATCTTAAGACACCTCTCTCTAAGTTTGGTGCTGATGTTTAAAAATTAAGTGATTAATTAATGAGACTGAGTGATGAGACTGAGCCATCACAAGCAGTGACCACTGCTATATCTCACCAGGTAATATTTACCTTGTTGAACTTATTGAAGACCAGAGACTGGTTCTTAGCCTAAGAGGTTCAGAATTTGAGTTTGCCAGTGTTTTAGAACTGATTGGATTTGGGGACGCCCACTCATGCTAATTAAGCAACCAAGTGACATATACGGACTGGAAATGTTTAATTCACAATGAAAACAACAACTGCCAAGTGGACCTAATACTAACATTCATTTGACCAATATATTTTCTCCCTGTGTGCAAGCCACTGGGGAAATCAAATGATCAAGCTTGCAACTGAACAAGGAATCAAAAGAGAAGGGCTTGGTTATATGATAGGAATATTTTATACCATTGAGCTCTGCCAAGGTTTCCATTATAGGTACAGACCTGCCAAGGGTACTACTTCCTCATGTTGATTCAACAGGTAGCCTTATGCCCCATCCCCAGCTTGGATGGGAAATGAATTTTGTCTCTGAAAATCTCCTTTTTTTATGCTTTCATGGCTAGAACGCTTCCTTCGACAAAACACATCCCCTCTATAAAGATGAAAGCATCTTCAGTCTGGTTAAAATAAAGACTGGTGGTTCTTGGAGCCTAGGGACTTTGCATATCTGTTTTGAGCTATTAGTCAGTTTTATGGTTCAACTCACACGGCAACTTTATTTCTAGCAGAATGAATTTTTGTAGGCATATCTTGTTCCTCCATTCACCACATATAGCTAACGATTATTCTTCTAATCAACACAAAAGTAAAGCACAGAAGTCTTGTGTTATTAGAAGTGAAATTTTAGGACACTAGCATTTAGAATAGTGATTTGTATAGGCATTGGTAAATATCTGTTGAGTTAATAAGTTAGTAAATGCCACTCATATTAGCTCTGGAAAGAACTTTAAAAAGTGGTGAAATAAAGGCGGGGCGTCTTCTGATAACCAAGATAACTTGGCACTGCCATCAAAAGCTTGGAGCCTAGGCGTTCAGTCCACACTTGCTGTTCTGAGTGAGTTTCCTTGCTGTCAGAGGGAAGGAATCACATCCAACAACTGGATATGAATCAGCCAGTAAGTCATGGTTCCGAACCTAAAACCATGTGGAATGTTTCCAACAGCCTCAGTCCTGTTCTGCAGGAAGAAATGCTTTGCCTCACCCCCCTCCCCCTGTACCTCAGCACTGAGATTCCACATGTTTGTTCTCTCTCAACAGGAATAAATAAAACAGCAATCCAGGGTTAATGAGGGCGAGGCATCATGACAAGAGATAAAAGGGGGAGAAAATGTACTGGAAAGAGCTTTGAAAATTAATTAGCAAAGAAAGGTAAATCGTTTTGTTAAATTCCAGAGCTGTAAGTAACCTACTTTTGAAATCATGTGTGCATTTGGAAAACTTCTGTTAAATCACTTTTATTCGACTGTGCTCTGATTATTTGCTTTTCCTTTGAAATATGATCTCCTCTTTAGAGGTTTTAGCCTACTTAAAAACTTTACATTTTCAAGATGCATTATGATACCACGTTCTGCTTTGCTTTACTTTGTTTCAAGAAAGAACCATGGTAAAAAAGGAACAAATCATTTTTTATTGTTTTGTTTCTGTACTCCGTTTTGTTTTTGTATGTGCTTTCTTCTTTATCCAGATCATGCTTGCCCAAGATAAAAGTTTTTCTACTTCTTTTTTTTTTTTTTTTTGGTAATAAAGAGTCAGTTATTTTGAGGCTAGCTGGGGTTACCTGGAGTGATACATTAATAACAAAATTTAAAATACTATAAAAATTAACAGCTCTCTAGAGAAAGTAAAAGGGATAGCTTTCTCAATTTCAAAGTAAGCCAGTGGGATATTTATAAAGGTGTATCTTATCATTGGTCTCTCTAGCTTTAATCGTTTCAGTGCCTACCCAGGTGGTTCCAAATCAAAATCACTTTCCTGCTTGCCTTTCCAGCCTCACCTCTCACCATTCCTCACCCCTGCTCCCTTTCTGTGCTCAAGCTATACTGAAAACTTGCAACTGCAAGAACGTGCCACCCTTTCTCTCCCCTTCTAGCCCATGTACCTGTTGTTCCTGTCACCTGTGATGCTAATTCCTCATCACACTACCTCCCATGCACCTGGTTAAACACTACTCTCTTTTCAACACTTACCTTACAGGACTCTATCAACCATGGTGCCATCACTTAGGACTGAAATGGCCTGTACATTCTATCCTCCAGAAACATTTGTTGGATGAAATCGTAAAATGAATGAATAAATGAGTACTTCATTAATCCTATTTTTTAATGGATAGGACTAGAAGTTTCTTCTCAGCCCTTCTGCTTCACAAATTTTACTCTTGCCGTCCATGTTGTTGGCACCAGTAATTTCCTTATAAATTTTTAGAATGTTGCTTCTCTGTAAATATCATTTACATAGAATTATGCTCTTAAATTCAGGGATCCTTAAATTCCTTCTTTGTAAACATGACTTTTAAGCATTCGTTCATTCACTTATTCATCAACTGTTTAATAAAGCTCTTACATAGATAGCCCAGTGATTCAATGGTGATTTTTCAGAGCAATATTTAGGGAATGTCTTGTCCCCACAGTCCCTTTCTTTTCTTTCCTCTTATTTTTTATTTTGAGTTACTCCATATTGGGACTCATCCAGTACATTAAAAAATATCAGAAAGAGAAAAAATTGTATATATCAATTTCACTACTTATTTTCTCTGGTGACACGTGTTCTAAGGAGAATGCACTATATTGCCTTTGGGAGAGGTGTGGGGGATAGAGAGAATATGAGAAAGAGATTATTTATAGTTGGTATATGGCCACCACCAGAAAATTTAAATAGTATTGAATGAACTCCCCTTTTGGCTAGTTACCCTACGTTTTGAAA
This sequence comes from Eschrichtius robustus, assembly GCF_028021215.1. Classification (NCBI taxonomy): domain Eukaryota; kingdom Metazoa; phylum Chordata; class Mammalia; order Artiodactyla; family Eschrichtiidae; genus Eschrichtius; species Eschrichtius robustus. Next base: position 101,117,181 of record NC_090831.1, on the reverse strand, counting down.
TTTGAATCTTGATCTACAATGTTAAAAAATATTATCAGGTTTGTTTGGCTTTTAAAACAAAAATTCCTGTTGCAAACCATTTTCTTTTGATTATAACTTAAAATAATGCTTTAGATATATACATGTTCATAAAGCATACTTTCATTACATAAAGCATATGTGTGTGTGTGTATATATATATATTATATATAGTAATCTGTGCCATCTAAAAACTGATTCAAAAGTGAGAGAGTGCATGGACTTATATATACTACCAAATGTAAAATAGATAGCTAGTGCAAAGCAACCACATGGCACAGGGAGATCAGCTCGATGCTTTGTGTCCACCTAGAGGGGTGGGATAGGTAGGGTGGGCGGGAGATGCAAGAGGGAAGAGCTATGGGGATATATGTATTTGTATGGCTGATTCACTTTGTTACACAGCAGAAACTAACACACCATTGTAAAACAATTATACTCCAATAAAGATGTTAAAAAAAAAAGTGAGTTACCATATTTCTTCAATTCTGAGGTCCCATTTTGAATAGAGAGGGAAAAATACTACCTTGTTTAATAAATACACTGATTGTAAGACATACTGTGAAAGGAAAATCAAAATGGAGTCAGTATTGGTAGGAGCTAAAATGGAGCTAGGAGGCCATTGAGGAAATATGACTTATGCACGTCTCAGCCGGGATGGAACCCACAATGTTCCAGAATCAGCCTATCTATTTATCAGACCCTTACCTTAAAATAACTCATAACAGCCTATCCCTTAAGGACAAATATTTACTTTCTTGAGTCAGGATCAATCATAATTCTTGCCAGACAATTTTAACAACCTTGTGGCTTTTGCCTTTATAAGGTCCTGACTCATTCTCTTCCCCAGAATGCTCTTTTGGTTTTATCCAAATCTGTGTCTCCTGAATTGCAGTTCCTAAGACTCCAAATAAACTCTTTTCTTATTTGCAGCCTTCTGCATTTTCTTGGTCGACAGTATACCAGTTTTAGAACAGTAAAAGCATAAAAATGAGGATTTTGAAATCAAAGATAGAGTATGTATTTTTTTATTCTGCCAGAAACCAAGCTTGATTATGTAGTCCTTGTTATACAAGTATATTCTACATTTTTCCATTTAAATGTGTAGAATGGACACAGAATTTCAGCTGGTTTCTAAATATGACTAAATGAAAATCTTGATTTCTCTACAATGAAGAAACAGCAGTATTTCAGATGTCTCTTGTCAAAGTTGTAATGGTTTTCTGTCTGCATGTATGTGTACAGGTTGCACTGCCTCTTGGCTAAGCATTTCAGTATTGGTATTTTGCTGTCACTCCATCATTTGACTATGCGATATTTTCTTTAATCTTTAGTTTCATCCAGAGATGTGCCAAAGCCCAAGCATAATTCCAGAATGGAACAAAAGTATTATTGGGGGCTGAGTGTTATTATTTAAAGCGTCATGTTGATCTAAAGTATGGCTTATTCTCATTTCTGCCATTCATTTTATGTAATCAACAGTTAATCAGATTAGGGTTTTGTCATTACCATAGTCCAGTGTTTTTCAAAGTGTGGGCTAAGGATCACCTGCACCAGAGGCTCCTGGGTTCTGGCAGACATAGTAATTCCTGGACCCCACCTTTGACCTCCTGTGCTTGAATATCAGAGGCTGGGCTCTGGAATTTGTATTTTTAACAAGTTCTCCAAGAGACTTTAATGCACCCTGAAGTTTGAGAATTCTGCATAGTGCAGCATGCACTCAGGAGCTAGACTGTCTGGGTTTGAATCCCTGTTAAAAGCAGAGTGACCTCAGACAAATGATCTACACTGGGCCTCAGCTTACTCCTCTGAAAAATAAGACAATGTTAGTGCCTTCCTCATAAGGATCTTTTGAGGATTAAATGAGTGAATATTTGTTCAGCACCTAAAACAGTGTTTAGCATGTAATAAACACCATATAAGTGTCTTCCTAAATCTGTAGAAACCAGGGAAAAATAACAGATGTTTATTTAACAGATATTTAGCACATGCCCACTATGCATTGGGCGCTGGTCCCAGTCTGCAAAGTGCTTGCATTCTACTGGAGGGATTTCGTGCCAGCACTCACGCACTCTGCATGTGTATGTGCTAAGACCTTCAATAGAGATCACATGATTAATCCTTATGTTCCTAAGAGGTAGGTAATGTTTTCTCCTCTTATTGCAGATGACTAAACTGAATCACAAAGAGGTTAAGTAATTTGGCAAAGTTTGGATAACTACTAAGTGATGGCGTTGGTAATGAACATGGGCAGCTGGACTCCAGTACATGTTCTTTTAACTTTGATATCCTGACAGGAATGTACTCTATTAAAAGGAATGCTCAAGTGACCAAGCCTGAGTTGGCTCTTGGATGAATGATGATATATCTGGAGGAGAGAAAAGAACTGGGATACAAAGGTTTCACTTCCCAGTAGGTATAGGTGGGGTTGGCTCTTGCCCCTTCCTTGGGGATTTGGCTCAGATGCTATTGTATTCACAGAAAGTGAAGAGTCTCAAAAATTATATTTTTAATAGACACAAGTTTAATTCAGAGTTCAATCTTGTTTAAACTCTATTCGCTGGATACTCAAACAACCTAATTGTTCCAAATAGCTATGTTAACCTATTTAAGTCTATAATCGGTGTTGCCTGGTGGTCAAGTTGATCAGCAGGCTTTTTGGGGTTGGGCTCTGTATTGTTTTCTTTCTATTGAAAGGAGAAAGTTATTTAAGGTGTGGTATCCATGAATAGTACCTTATATTTACATGAAACCTCTCTCTAGGTGTGGAAAGACTTTCATGCCTACTCCCTTTCAGTTTTTGGATGTGTGGTTAGAGGTCATGATTATGGATCAAGACTGGGGATTATTCAAGTTCTAGTGTGCCATTTGTTTACATGGGCATGAGTTTCATGATTATAGACAAGAAGAGATTTTGTGAAGTAATTCACCCCTTTGTTTCCAAACAGAACCCTTTCCTTCCTAACTACATTGGAAATGATTAGGTAACAAAGGAGGAGTGAATCTTTAGTAAAACTTTTGGAGTATGGAAGTTGGAGAGGAAGGTGCTTAAAAACCAAACTGGGCCAAGTAGACAAGAAGACTAGAATTTCTGTTTGCTGTTTGATATAGGGATTAAAGTATACATTCAGCAATTTTCAAATTTCTTTTAGTATGAATTGCACTAAGTTTAAAAATTCATAAAATAAACATGAGTTTTTTGGCCCTACTTCCCACAGTCTTTACTGCTCCACTTTATTGCTTCCTCAAGAGTGTTTGTTGCCTTGTGGACATGTAGACAAAACATCATCAGATTTGCAGATTTTTAAAGGGGTTTCAGAAATCTGGATTTCTGAACTGTGAAATCCTCTGAATTTTAAATTTGCCCATTTTATTTTAAACATTGGGTGGGTGGGACAAAACACATTTGCATGCTAGATACAGCCCACTGATCAACAGTGTATTGCCTCTGCTTTAGTCTTCCTATAATTTATTCAAGATGAACACTTTTTAAAAAGCAGATATTGTTTTTCCTGCTTAATATGTTCTCCCTCTATGCTCTCTATTTTATTGTTCAAATAAATGAAAATTCACTAAACTCTTCAATGACTCCTCAATGCCCACAGTCAAATCAAAATTCCTTTAATGAAATTCGAGATCTATTTCCTGCTCCATGTTCCACTGCTACTTGCGTGTGTGATGGTCTTTTCACCAGGTTGCTCTTTCCCTCTCTGTCCTACTGATGAACTCCTATCCATTATCAACATCAGCTGGAATGTTGCCTGCTGGGCGGAAACTTCTAAGTGAATGATATGGTGGTTATACAATTAACCAGAATGATGTGCAGGAGAAAAAACCTGAATATAAACTATTTTTATAATTTATATCTACTAACCTGGTTTGACTCATTTTCGATATTTTAAAAATCAGTTCAGTAAATACGTACTGAGTCCTTCCTGTATGCCAGTCACTGGAATCATGAGGAATGAAAAAATGGTCTGTCTCTGTATTCACCTTGCTCACAGCCTAGAACTGTCATGCCATCAAACAGTTGGCATGTAGCATTAAAAATGCTTTATTGGATTTTGTTAGAAGATGCCAAAGGAGAATAGAAAGAATAAGGGCCCTAGGAGCACTCTCCAGAGGAGATACATGAGATGAAATGGAAGGAAGAGAAGAAACTTTACATGGGGCAGGAAGAGGGAAACCATTTCAGGCAGAAGGGAGAGGAATTTCAGGCAGAGGGATTAATATGTTTATATAAGAAGGCCTGGTAAATTCAGAGAATGGCATGTTGCTTCCTAGAATTATAAATTCCTAACAGTGTTTAGGTGACTACTAGCATTGGGTTATCACTGTTACCCCGTGCTATAGTTTATGTGGAACTTGGCTATGAAATCATTTTCCTGAAGCTTCCTGGGATGAGCTATGAGACTTCTAGTGGAAGCCTTTAATGACTCAATAGATAAATAATGCTTTTCAGGTCCCTGGGCCACAACCAAATTAAGGAACCATCTCCACGTACCCAGTCTTACGTTAGAACGAGAATATATCTTTGTTTACAAGTTCTCTCTTGACCAACTCCTTGGCTCAAACTATGAAAATTTCCACACCAGCCTCCCTGAATCCTGCTGGATCAAACTTCAATATTTCCTTCAGAAATTTTAAATAAATTCAATGAAATTTCATTACAGATAATTTGTGGAACTGAGATCCTTGTTTGATGTTTGCTCCTTTTGCAATATTTCAACTTAAAATCATTAAATTAATAATGATCCCTGGTCACTTCATCTCTAAGAATCTCGTTATAATATTATATGGCTTGTGATTAGGTATGTGAAATACCCCAGACATTAAAAACAACCCCTATGAATGAGTTTTTTCACCTTTTAAAACAATAAGCATCTTCCCTCCTGTTCTCCTTAAACAATAGAATGTCTGAGTATATTGCTGTAAAGTACCAAACTTTTGAATAATAAGATTGTGGGATTATATATGATTAAAAAAATGAAAACTAGGACTGGCTTTTAGTAACCAAGATTACAAGCAGCAAAAGGCTTGAATTTGCTTAGTTCTCAAAAGATGTGGTTTTACCAGGAAAGCAAATCTCCTTGGGGCACATTGAGTCAGCACATGAAAAGGCAGTGAGCCATGCTGTTGTTAATTCATAGTTTCGTCCCCATTAAACTCCCTTTAGAAATTAGGTCAAGCATGAGCATAGGCAGTATAAGGTACGAGATGTCCTTGAATGATAGTTGGGATAATAGTTGATGACGTGACCACGTCTACCTTTGCTTCTCTTCACCGTCCTTCTTTTCATATAGTTTTTTCTCCACCGAGGTACCTTAGGCTTTCCAGTAGAGCCAGAGGCATTAATTCACTCTAATGGTCAACTTGAATTAATTCTCCCCTGCTACACAATCTTATAAACCATCGAAGTCAGGGACCATGTTACAGAGCCTGCCTATCTATGTTTCTAGTATCTAGCAGAGGGCCTGCCTTACAATTAATAACTCAACAAATATACGTTAAACATGAATGAGATAGGTTGTATACCTTAAACTTATACAATGTTGTATGTTAATTATATCTCAATAGAACTGGAAAAATGTGAATAAAAATGCTTTTATTATACACTTAACAAGTATTTGAAATATTGAAATACTGGGCTCTGCTTGTGCTTTTTTTTTTTAAGTAATTATAGTTGAAAATTTATACATTTAACTCAGACAGTATCAAAATGTATATATATATATATATATATATATATATATATATATATCTTAAAATGTTCTATAACTGATTTCAAGTTTCTCATGGGCCACAATCTGTAGTAGGGATGAGGTGGGGGAATAGAGACAACTTACTAAATAAAAGAAATGCAGTCTTTTCCAGGATACACCATCCCTTTTTGTGGAAGGTATAAGTACTCTGTATTTCATAGTTTGTTCCATCTCTTCCTTTTCAAGGGGGCCTCCGGATAAAGAAGCAAGTTAGGTTTTAAGTGTCTTCTTGAAGTAGAGACAGGACTTCACATTGGTGAGCTTTCAGGTATCACAGGCTCTGATGTTGAAGTCCACGGCAATAAAATATTGGCAAGGCTCCCAGGTTGTTTAGCCATCTCCTCTGCTGCCTCAGCCTTACCTCTGCTTTCACTGCGCCATGGACCACTCTACAGCTTGGATGAAATTCTCATTCAGTGCATTTATTTCAGGCATCTCATCATCTAGCCACCATTTTTATTCTAAGACTGCCTCATTTTGGTTTCCTATGAGAAATCTTCTAGCCTGAACAAGGAAGTTGGATTGAAACTTTCCTGTAATTGCCCTCTTTTTGGAACTTAATCATCGCTTTTCCATTCACAGTTGAGGATTGAATCTTGGGAGTGCACATGAGGGGAGTAGTTTGGAATTTAGTGTCTGACCTCTTGTCTCACAATCTGTTCACTTTCCCTCTTCTTCCTCTAGGACCAGAAAAACTTTCTTTTCTTTCTCATTATTGTATGTCAGGGACGTCCACCAATGTCGTATCCTGTTTCTTATGGAGGTGGCATCAAGGGAACGTGATCTATAGAAAGGAATATAAGCACATTGATTTAATATTTTCCAAGTATTATCTTCATTTTATCCAAGAGAAAGCTAAAGCTCAAAGAGGTTAAAGTAACTTGATTGCAAAGGAGCAGAGCCTAGATTCAAAGCCCCTCTGTAAACCCTAATGGTGGCATGATGCAATTTGAAGTTTTCTAGTGTTTTAATTCAAAGTTAGCAGCTTCTTATTTCTCTTGGAAAGTTTTATCACCAGACATTGCTTCTTATCAAATTAAAAACATAATTTGTTAGCACTTCTCCAACCTCATATAATGTTCAGCACATGAGACCAGAAGCAATTGCCCTAATTAATTAATTTGACAAAACAGTTTATGTGTGAAAATGAATTAATGATCAGGTGAAATTAAAATCTAAATTAGGGAAGCACATCTTTCACTTTTCACTCATGGTGTGAAGACTTTCTTCAGTTGAGTATTATCCCTGATATAAAAAATAATTGCATAACTATAATTAGCAAAATTCCTTCCATTTGATTCTAAAGAAAAGCAAAGAAACACTTTTCCATTTAAAACCATGGATCCAGAAGAATAATGAACTAGGATCCATATTGTTTAAAAAAACAATGACTTTAGGTTTTTAAAATAGAAAAATATAATATATAAAATTCATTTTTAAAAACAAATTTTAGAACATGACTTTTCAATACATACTATAGATATGCAACAGTTAGATTTTCCCTCCATATATTGCTCCAGCCTGGTGTTACAGATAAGGTTCCCAAGAAAGAATGTCTCTGGCTCTATCACAACCATGTCCAAGGACATACCAATTTTGTCTTTAAATTAATTCTACATATCCAATTTCACATGTCCTCCACCAACCAGTCATCTGGGTGACTCCATTGCACTTGCTACTTTCTTGGTGGTAGTCCCTGTCAAGGCTACCCATGTCTACCAAGCTCTGCTCTCCCTGTTGGTCTTTGTAAAGATACCCCTCTGCTGGGAATGCCCATGGATATGTGAGCCAAGACCCGCCAGTGCCTGATATTTCAGAGATTTATGCTTGGTCTCGTGAAGCTTGCCACGTCTCATGAAGCTTGCCATTTGTCAGACAGCCTATTCAACTGGCATCAATGATGCTGACACCCTGATCTCAAGACACCATTGAGCTTTTATTAAAACCACGCTTTTTAGCTATTACATTTTTAATACAAACTTCTTAATGTAAAGCTTATGAGAGCTTAGCCAAGGGATGGGTTGAAAACAGACAACGTACTAGGCAAAGAACTATCCCTTTCCTACAATACTTACCTCATTGTCCCCTACCCAAATGTACCTCATCTCTTTCTTTTCTGGGTCGAGTACTTTCCTAGCAACTTTTTCATTTCTTTTTGCAAAAATAGCTGGAGTGAGAATATCTTAGGCTTAAATAAGATCTCTGCAGCCTTTCTTCCTGACCTTCTACTTATGTTTACAACTGCTTACTGGGTATTACTTTTAGATGTCTCACATCTTTCTTGTATTCCAACTTTCTGAATTGAATTCATCACCTCCCCTGATCTCCCATCTGGGTTTCCAGTCTCACGAAATAGGACTACCTTTCATCCTGTTACCTGTATCAGAAGCCTGGGCATTTCCTGCATATTCTCCCTCAATCTTACCACCACCATGTCCACTTCTTCACAAATCTTATTCTTCCCCTAAATATCTCTTAAATCCATCCACTTGTTTTCATTTCCAGCATCGTATGTCAGGGCATCACCTCTTGTCTGGGTTCCTGCAATAGCCTCCTAGTGTCCTCCTCACACTTTTTCTTCCCCTCCCCTCCACTGTGCTCTCTACATGTGAGGCCAAAATAATCTATCTGAAAATGCAGCATGATCATCAATTCCTTGCTTAAAGCCTTTAAATTTCCTCTTATTGTTCTTAGTCCCAACCTGGTCCGACCATAATGACCTCTTTTCCCTCTTGAAACTGCCATGTTCTCTCTCATCTCCAGGCCTTTCCAATACTGCTCCCCCTGCATGGAATGACATTATTAAATATTTGTTGAATGAATGACCAAATGTTTCCCCAAGGCAGAGTACATTAAAGACGCATCGATAAGCAGATTCCTTGAATCTATTTATCTTCAACTGAACAATTTTACTACATTTAAAAATGTTTACTGTTTTACAAACTGAAAGTAGCACTTAAATTGACTTTTCAACAGGCATATTGCAGACATGTTTTGAGGTTCTAGCAGAATCATTCTACAAATTCTTTTTTTAAATATTTTATTTATTTTTTTATACAGCAGGTTCCTGTTAGTTATCCATTTTATATGTATTAGTATATATATGTCAATCCCAATCTCCCAATTCATCCCACCACCACCACCCCCGCCACTTTCCCCCCTTGGTGTCCATACGTTTGTTCTCTACATCTGTGTCTCTATTTCTGCCCTGCAAACTGGTTCATCTGTACCATTTTTCTAGGTTCCACATATATGTGTTAATATATGATATTTGTTTTTCTCTTTCTGACTTACTACACTCTGTATGACAGTCTCTAGATCCATCCATGTCTCTACAAATGACCCAATTTCGTTCCTTTTTATGGCTGAGTAATATTCCATTGTGTATATATACCACATCTTCTTTATCCATTCGTCTGTCGATGGGCATTTAGGTTGCTTCCATGACCTGGCTATTGTAAAGAGTGCTGCAATGAACATTGGGGTGCATGTGTCTTTTTGAATTATGGTGTTCTCTGGGTATACGCCCAGTAGTGGGATTGCTGGGTCGTATGGTAGTTCTATTTTTAGTTTTTTAAGGAACCTCCATACTGTTCTCCATAGTGGCTGTATCAATTTACATTCCCACCAACAGTGCAGGAGGGTTCCCTTTTCTCCACACCCTCTCCAGCATTTTTTGTTTGTAGATTTTCTGATGATGCCCATTCTAACTGGTGTGAGGGGATACCTCACTGTAGTTTTGATTTGCATTTCTCTAATAATTAGTATTGTTGAGCAGCTTTTCATGTGCTTCTTGGCCATCTGTATGTCTTCTTTGGAGAAGTGTCTATTTAGGTCTTCTGCCCATTTTTTGATTGGGTTGTTTGTTTTTTTAATATTGAGCTGCATGAGTTGTTTATATATTTGGGAGATTAATCCTTTGTCCATTGATTCGTTTGCAAATATTTTCTCCCATTCTGAGGGTTGTCTTTTTGTCTTGTTTATAGTTTCCTTTGCTTTGCAAAAGCTTTTAAGTTTCATTAGGTCCCATTTGTTTATTTTTGTTTTTATTTCCATTACTCTAGAAGGTGGGTCAAAAAAGATCTTGCTGTGATTTATGTCAAAGCATGTTCTTCCTATGTTTTCCTCTAAGAGATTTATAGTGTCTGGTCTTACATTTAGGTCTCTAATCCACTTTGAGTTTGTTTTTGTGTATGGTGTTAGGGAGTATTCTAATTTCATTCTTTTACATGTAGCTGTCCAGTTTCCCCAGCACCACTTATTGAAGAGACTATCTTTTCTCCATTGTATATCCTTGCCTCCTTTGTCATAGATTAGTTGACCATAGGTACATGGGTTTATCTCTGGGCTTTCTATACTGCTCCATTGGTCTATATTTCTGTGCCAGTACCATACTGTCTTGATTACTATAGCTTTGTAGTATAGCCTGAAGTCAGGGAGTCAGATTCCTCCAGCTCCATTTTTTTCCGTCAAGACTGCTTTGGCTATTCGGGGTCTTTCTGTCTCCATACAAATTTTAAGATTTTTTGTTCTAGTTCTGTAAAAAATGCCATTGGTAATTTGATAGGGATTGCATTGAATCTGTGGAGTGCTTTGGGTAGTAGAGTCATTTTCACAGTATTGATTCTTCCAATTCAAGAACATGGTATATCTCTCTATCTGTTTGTATCATCTTTAATTTCTTTCATCAGTGTCTTATAGTTTTCTTCATACAGGTCTTTTTTCTCCCTAGGCAGGATTATTTCTAGGTATTTTATTCTTTTTGTTAGAGTGGTAAGTGGGAGTGTTTCCTTAATTTCTCTTTCAGATTTTTCATCATTAATGTATAGGAATGCAAGAGATTTCTGTACATTAATTTTGTATCCTGCAACTCTACCACATTCATTGATTAGCTCTAGTAGTTTTCTGGTGGCATCTTTAGGATTCTCTATGTCTAGTATCATGTCACCTGCAAATAGTGACAGCTTTACTTCTTCTTTTCCAATCTGTATTCCTTTTATTTCTTTTTCTTCTCTGATTGCCATGGCTAGGACTTCCAAAACTATGTTGAATAATAGTGGCGAGAGTGGACATCCTTGTCTTTTTCCTGATCTTACAGGAAATGCTTTCAGTTTTTCACCACTGAGAATGATGTTTGTTGTGGGTTTGTCGTATATGACCTTTATTATGTTGAGGTAGGTTCCCTCTATGCCCACTTTCTGGAGCGTTTTTATCATAAATGGGTGTTGAATTTTGTCAAAAAGTTTTTCTGCATCTATTGAGATGATCATATGGTTTTTATTCTTCAGTTTGTTAATATGGTGTATCACATTGATTGATTTGCATATATTGAAGAATCCTTGCATCCCTGGGATAAATCCCACTTGATCATGATGTATGATCCTTTTAATGTTGTTGGATTCTGTTTGCTAGTATTTTGTTGAGGATCTTTGCTTCTATATTCATGAGTGATATTGGTCTGTAATTTTCTTTTTTTGTAGTATCTTTGTCTGGTTTTGGTATCAGGGTGATGGTGGCCTCATAGAATGAGTTTGGGAGTGTTCCTTCCTCTGCAATGTTTTGGAAGAGTTTGAGAAGAATGGGTGGTAGCTCTTCTCTAAATATTTGATAGAATTCACCTGTGAAGCTATCTGGTCCTGGATTTTGTTTGTTGGAAGATTTTTAATCACAGTTTCATTTTCAGTGCTTGTGATTGATCTGTTTATATTTTCTATTTCTTCCTGGTTCTGCCTTGGAAGGTTGTGCTTTTCTAAGAATTTGTCCATTTCTTCCAGGTTGTCCATTTTATTGGCATATAGTTGCTTGTAGTAATCTCTCATGATCCTTTGTATTTCTGCAATGTCAGTTGTTACTTCTTCTTTTTCATATCTAATTCTCTTGATTTGAGTCTTTTTTTCTTGATGAGTCTGGCTAATGGTTTATCAATTTTGTTTATCTTCTCAAAGAACCAGCTTTCAGTTTTATTGATCCTTGCTATCGTTTTCTTTGTTTCTATTTCATTTATTTCTGCTCTGATCTTTGTGATTTCTTTCCTTCTACTAACTTTGGGTTTTGTTTGTTCTTCTTTCTCTAGTTCCTTTAGGTGTAAGGTTAGATTGTTTATTTGAGATTTTTCTTGTTTCTTGAGGTAGGCTTGTATTGCTATAAACTTCCCTCTTACAACTGCTTTTGCTTCATCCCATAGGTTTTGGATCATCGTGTTTTCGTTGTAGTTTGTCTCTGGGTATTTTTTAATTTCCTCTTTAACTTCTTTAGTGATCTCTTGGTTATTTAGTAAAGTATTTCTTAGCCTCCATGTGCTTGTGTTTTTTACATTTTTTTTCCCTGTAATTGATTTCTAATCTCATAGCATTGTGGTCAGAAAAGAGGCTTGCTATGATTTCAATTTTCTTAAATTTACTGAGGCTTGATTTGTGACCCAAGATGTGATCTATCCTTTGTAATGTTCCGTGTGCATTTGAGAAGAAAATGTAATCTGCTGTTTTTGGATGGAATGTCCTATAAATATCAATTAAATCTATCTGGTCTATTGTGTTATTTGAAGCTTGTGTTTCCCTATTAATTTTCTGTTTGGATGATCTGTCCATTGGTGTAAGTGAGGTGTTAAAGTCCCCACTATTATTGTGGTACTGTCGATCTCCTCTTTTATAGCTGCCTTATGTATTGAGGTGCTCCTATGTTGGGTGCATATATATTTATAATTGTTATATCTTCTTCTTGGATTGATCCCTTGATCATTATGTAGTGTCCTCCCTTGTCTCTTGTAACATTCTTTATTTTAAAGTCTATTTTATCTGATATGAGTATTGCTACTCCAGCTTTCTTTTGATTTCCATTTGCATGGAATATCTTTTTCCATCCCCTCACTTTCAGTCTGTATGTGACCCTAGGTCTGAAGTGGGTCTCTTGTAGACAGCATATATATGGGTCTTGTTTTTGTATCCTTTCAGCGAGCCTGTGTCTTTTGGTTGGAGCATTTAATCCATTCACGTTTAAGGTAATTATCGATATGTGTGTTCCTATTACTATTTTCTTAATTGTTATGGTTTTGTTTTTGTAGGTCCTTTTCTTCTCTTGTGTTTACCAATTAGAGAAGTTCCTTTAGTATTTGTTGTAGAGCTGGTTTGGTGGTGCTGAATTCTCTTAGCTTTTGCTTATCTGTAAAGCTTTTGATTTCTCCATTGAATCTGAATGAGATCCTTGCCGGGTAGAGTAATCTTGGTTGTAGGTCCTTCCGTTTCATCACTTTAAATGTATCATGCCACTCCCTTCTGGCTTGTAGAGTTTCTGCTGAGAAATCAGCTGTTAACCTTATGGGAGTTCCCATGTATGTTATTTGTCATTTTCCCTTGTTGCTTTCAATAAGTTTTCTTTGTCTTTACTTTTTGTTAATTTGATTACTGTGTGTCTCGGGGTGTTTCTCCTTGGGTTTATCGGGCCTGGGACTCTCTGCTCTTCCTGGGTTTGGGTGGCTATTTCCTTTCCCATGTTAGGGAAGTTTTTGACTATAACCTCTTCAAATATTTTCTCAGGTCCTTTCTCTTTCTCTTCTTCTGGGACCCCTATAAAGCGAATGTTGTTGCGTTTAATGTTGTCCCAGAGGTCTCTTAGGCTGTCTTCATTTCTTTTCGATCTTTTTTCTTTATTCTGTTCTGTGGCAGTGAATTCCACCATTCTGTCTTCCAGGTCACTTATCCGTTCTTCTGCCTCAGTTATTCTGCTACTGATTCCTTGTAGTGTATTTTTCATTTCAGTCACTGTATTGTTCATCTCTGTTTGTTTGTTCTTTAATTCTTCTGGGTGTTTGTTCTTTAATTCTTCTAGGTCTTTGCTAAACCTTTCTTGCATCTTCTCCATCTTTGCCTCCATTCTTTTTCCGAGGTCCTGGAGCATCTTCGCCATCATTATTCTGAGTTCTTTTTGTGGAAGGTTGCCTGTCTCCACTTCATGTAGTTGTTTTTCTGGGCTTTTATCTTGTTCCTTCATCTGGTACAAAGTCCTCTGCCTTTTCATTCTGTCTATCTTTCTGTGAATGTGGTTTTCCTTTCACAGGCTGCCAACTTGTAGTTCTTCTTGCTTCTGCTGTCTGTCCTCTGGTGGATGAGGCTGTCCCGTTCAACAAATTCTATTGCTTGGATTACAGTGTGGTCCTCCTCTATCTGGGATTATCATCCTCTTTGACTTGGGTGACATCATGAAGATATAGCCAGTGCCTATGGCAGGATGAGAAGTATAGAACAGTGAGGGAATCACTTGACATCTTTCAGCTGTCCAAGTCCTTCAATTCAAACCTGGCATACAATGGAGTGACAGATGTCACTGTCAGATTGCTGTAACATCCCTGATATGACCTACAGCTAGATGCCCCTGTTTTGTTTCAAAAAGGCTAAGTTATCTTTACAAGTTTGGACAATGAATAAGAGAAAATAATTTTATGACTCGGCAAGGCCAATGACATGCAATCCACCTAGAAACAGACCCAGCAACCTCATCATTCATGAGAGCATCTGGCTGCCATCTACAGGATGCTGGGTACATGCCAACTTTGATAATTACATTCAGCTTACCCACCTTTCCTCATTACTTCTGTTGGATGACACACATTCAATTCTGTTCAAAAGGTGCTACGCATGATTGCTAGTAAATTCTACAAGGCAACTGTCTCACTCTAGAAACTGTAGCATTTTATGGGAAAATGAAGTAAAATAATTGCACAATAAATCCAGAACTGTGGCTTAAAAATGGCAAATTATGAGATAATAAAATTGTTAATTATATTGCTCAGGAAAATTTAAATATGCTAACTGGCATTGCCTTCCTAGTTTATTAAAGAAGAAAATATTTGTTTTTACCTAATCTGACATTTCAGTTTGGTTTTATGGTAATTATATATAAGATCACTGTGATACTAGACACACAGGCACACACACATAGAAGAGGTTTTGTTTGGTGTGAGTTGGATCTCATAAAGTTTATAAGTTAAAAAGCAGACAAGTATTACTTGTACTAGTGTATAACAATAATTACGAAACAGCAGAAGCCCTTTTTGTCTGCATTTCCCTAAGTTTTCTATATTTACAGGTCTTGCATAGTTCTTTTTGGGAGGGGTGCTTTAGTATTTTAATTAAAATGTTGATAAATTTATACATGTTGACATTCAAAGTGTTTCTCTCATACACTGCTTCTAGGAGTACAAATTGGTAGGGAATAAAATGAAAAGATGCTTCTTCTTGCATAGTTTTGTTAAGTCTGACATTTTTTTTGAAATAATTTCTTTGTCCATAGTTCAGATATTTTTAAAAAGTAGTAAAATTTTATATGCTATTCTGAACATTTTTGAAAGTGGAAGAATATTCTATAGTCAGCTGCTGTTTCAAAAGTATCTACTATTCAAGGAAGGGGAAACTTAGGAAAGTATGCTGAAGATTAATAATAGCCAACACTTCCATACACTTCACCATGTGCAGGGAAATGATCTATGTGATTTGACTATATACAGCAATTCAATCCTTATATTAACTCAGTTAGGTGAGTACTTATAATACTCCTATTTTACAAATGAAGGAGTTGAATCACAAGTAAGTTTCCCAAGGTTGTGGACTAGTGAATGGGAGAGCCAGGATTCAAACCCAGAGAGTCTGGCTCTAGAGTTCATGCTTTTAACCACCATGCCCGACTGCCTGCCACTGAAAACACCACAAGAAGCAATTCTTCTTTACAAAACGAGTTAAACATCTCCAGTGAGCTGAATTTGATATCAGAACATTGAGAATGTTCCTTGAGAAGCATCATTAACTCCAGAAATGAGATAGGGGGTGGAGTTGACCCACTAAAGTCTCTCTCTTCCAATAAATTTTATCTCTAATAAATCAGAGGAGCACTAACAGATCAGTACAACCTGCCCACTTGAACTAATTATAAAATAACATGATTTGCATATATAAACATATAACCCACTTATAGAAAAATCTTGGGTTAGTTGGCAGCTCAGTTGAACAAGCACTCATTTGGAGCTTACTATGAGCAAGGTCATATGCTAAGTGCTAGGAAAAATGGATCAAATGTAATCCCATTCTTTCAGGGCCTCATAAGCTACTGGAGACACAAGGAATGTACATGATTATCTCTAATGAAAGTTATTCTGTGATAAGTATTAAAAGAGGAGTAAAATAAACATGCAAAGGGAGAACCAAGAGGAAACTTAGGTGGGAAGTGGTGAGTTGGCCATCAGGGAAGTGGTAGCAGGCAGTAGACTTTTGGGCTAAGGTTATCAGAATGAAACTCCAGACGTACAATATGAAATTATCAAAGTCATGAAGCATAGGGGTGGTGTGAGGGATTGGAGGTGAAATTAGAGAGGTATGATGGTGCTGGATTATGAAAAACATCACGTGTGTGTATTTTACACAGAAAACACATATGTGTCTACCCAGTGTATGTGTGTATTATCTCATTATGTGTATTATATATTCACATAGTCTTCATTGAAGATAAATATTTGTGTCTGTGTGTTTAGAATATTGTGCTTAATGTACTTAGGTTCTCACTACAGAATAGTGTGTTAAAAAGGTTGAAATCCCTGTTCAGACAGGAAATAGCTCTGTGACCTCAGTTTCCTGATCTAGAATATGGAAATAATAATATCTATCTCATTAGGATCCCTGTAAGGCTTAATAAAATAATGCATATAAATGTAGCATCCCTTAGAGGGATCCTAATGAGACAGATACTTTTATTCCACGTTCTAAGTCAGGAAATTAAAGTCACAGAGCTGCAGCATGCATGTAATCCAAGCAGCGCAAAGGGTGGACCGTGCTTGTTTCCCTAGATGCTGAGAACACTGCTGACAAACAGCCTTCAGCTGTCTGTCCCTTCAGGGGTCACCTCAGCTGCAGAGAGCCACCTTTCCCAAGGTCAGAACCCTTCCCTGTGTAGCTCCTATCCAATGACTGTTTGATACAGGGGTACAAAAATCTTACCATGTTGGCCTAACTAGGTATATCCTTTAGCTCCAAAGGCTGCTGTGGAGTCAGCTGAGGTCTACTTTGGGCCTACATCATAGCTTGACTTCTGCCTTTGCCAATCCTACTTCTTTCTCCTGTCTTGCATAGGTGTTTATCTCAAGGACACTTTTTTAAAGGTCTGCATGGTAAACTCTGTCTTAGAGGAAACCCAGCTTGGGCCATCCCTTGGTGGTGGTGCTTGTGGTGGTGATGGTGGAAGTGGTGGTGACTTCCCAGTGTTTGCGAGATCAATTTTCTTGTGCAGAAATTGCATTGGTGGGCAGCAGCATCTGCAGCAGTTCCATGTGGTATTCTGTGGACCAGCACTGTTCGTGGCAGCTTTGTCATTAAGCCAATTCTTTGGCATAGTCTTGGCCGTTCTGCCTAGAAGCTTAACCTCGTCTTATTCTCTAGCTCTTTCAACAATTCTGTGTGCTATCCAATATCCTTTAAATAACCTTCTGTTTAATCAGCCTAAACCAGCTTCTGTTGTATGGTAATGTATCTTAAACGAGTTAGTATTAAACAAATTCCCATACATTAGACCCCTAATACCTGATTGATACATTCCCCTGGATAGAACAATGATATGAGTATTATGGATGTAAATTAAATAATGCTCCCCTGAAGAGGTATTTTGGGCTACACTGGCATATTGAATATGATTCCCTGTGCTATACAGTAGGTCCTTGTTGTTTATTTTATGTATAGTAATGTGTATCTGTTAATCCCAAACTCTTAATTTATTCTTCCCTCCCTCCTTTCCCCTTTGGTAACCATAAGTTTGTTTTCTATGTCTGTGAGTCTATTTCTGTTTCATAAATAAATTCATTTGCATCATTTTTAAAAAATTAGATTCCACATATGAGTGATATCATATGATGTTTGTCTTTCTCTGTCTAACTTACTTCACTTAGTATGATAATCTCCAGGTCCATCCATGTTGCTGCAAATGGCATTATTTCATTCTTTTTTATGGCTCAGTAATATTCCAGTGTGTGTGTGTGTGTGTGTGTGTGTGTGTGTGTGTGTGTGTGTGTGTGTATACCACATCTTCCTTAACCAGTCATCTGTTGATGGACACTGAGGTTGCTTCCATGTCTTGGCTATTGCAGATAGTGCTGCTGTGAGCATCGGGGTGCATGTATCTTTTCAAATTAGAGTTTTTGTCTTTTCCAGATATATGCCCAAGAGTGGGATTGCTGGATCATATAGTAACTCTATTTTTAGTTTTTTAAGGAACCTCCAGACTGTACTCCATAGTGGCTGCACCAATTTACATTCCCACCAACAGTGTAAGAAGGTTCTCTTTTCTCCAAACCCTCTCCAGCATTTATTATTTGAACAACATAATTTTTATCAACATAGAACCAGTTAAATACATTTTATTGTATCCATAATGGAAACTCTCATGTATTGACATGGAAAGGTCTTCAAGAAGCACTTAAAGGAGACCAAAAACAAGTCCAAAACATTATGGTATATTACCATGTTGTAGAAGTGTGTATGTTTTCCTTATTAAAAAAAAAAAAAAAAAAAGATAAAGAAGAAACTAGTAAGAGTGGTTACCCATAGGAAAAGATGGCAACAGTGCAAATGGTGGACAGGGAAGAGAAGACGACTTTTCACTGCTTACTTTTTTATACTTTTTTGATGCTTGTTCCATGCTTATTAAACTACAGAAGTATACTAAATAAACAGTTTTTAAAACTGAGGTAAATTTTCACAGTCTGCCTCAGTATTGCAACACTGGATTTTTAAAGTGAAATTTAGTTTTGTTACACATTCATAAACTGGAGTGGCACAGCAAGCATGCCCTTATAGCTTCATGTTCATTCCTTGGCCCTCTGCAATAGAGGTTCCAGTGAAATTGTTCTATCAAAGCTCACTAACAGCCTGGCCTCCTAATTCCCAAATCCAATAATCCTCCTCTCGCTTAAATTCCCTGCAGTGGTCAATGCCGCTGTCCACCCCCTTCATTATTGAAACACAGCGTCTTTGTTTGCACTTTACCAACCACTAGAGTCCTGGTTCTCAGCATCCCCCGAATGCTCAGGCTCTCCTTCACGGAATTCTCTCCCCCGTGGGTCCTGGGAACAGTGGGATAAGAAATTTTTTATTAGCTACCTTTCTTAGCTGAATGTTCTACCACCCCTGGCAATGGCCAGAGCCTGTAATGTCAATTGTCTCAAGATTTTAATTATCAAAAGACCTTTTACCAAAAACTAAAGATCATCACTGAAGAGGCAGAAAATGATTGGTAGTTCTATTATTTCATTTCCTGATAGTTGCTATTCTCAGTTTTAAAGGAGACACATATAGTACTTGGAAAGAGTAGAATTGGAGCTAAGACTTGAGAGGCAACAGGGGCACAGTCTCTGGAACCAGACACCTGGCTTCAAGTTCCAGCTTTATTCCTCACTAGTAGGTGACCTGAAGTGAGTTATTCAAACTATATCTAGCTGAGTTACTCCAACTGTATGTGTTTCATTTACTCTTCCCTAAAAGGGAGGTGTCATAATAGCATCTAATTCATTGGACCCTTGGTCAGTCTTTATGAAGTAATAGATGTAAAATCACTTTGAACTATTCCTGGCATCCAAGTTCTTGCATCTATTGCTAACAATGTTCCATGTAGAAGATTCTAGAATATTGAATCCAGAGTCAGAAATCTGAATCCCAGTCCCATTTCTGCTACTAATTGGCTTTGTGTTTTGAATAAATTTTGATTTACTGTCTATAAAATGGGAGTTTGAAATATGGTCTCTAAAATTCTTTGTGGGTCTATCAACACCCAACTGCTTTGAGAAACAATGTCTTAAGCATGTTTACTTTAAAGCCCAATAGCCAAAGGGCTGCTTTGTGTATAAACTGGCAAGCTATTCTAAAGGTTAGGATTAATAGCTTCACAATATGAGCAACAAACTTGCTTATTCTATGAAGACATGTAGTGTTTTACTTATTTTTGATACAATAGCCACTTCTGTTAGGACAGGAAAAGAATCCTATTCTTAAGAGATAAAATGGTCCCATAGTTGAATATGTACCTAATAAACACAGTCTCTAAGAAATTTCTAATACTGGGGAATAAAATAAAAATTGTATAGCTTAGAAATAGGCCAATCAACAGTAAAGCACTTATATTAGAAATAAGGTATTTATTCTGACATCATAAATAGTAATTTGACAACTAGACTTTATCTCAACATTATTTTTGAAAAGAAGTTATCCCTTAAATTCCATATTCTTCCAGGTTCCTTGGTTAAAGCCTTAGGGCTTTATCTTTAAGAATTTATTCTCATTTACTCTTTATGTCCAATAGAGCCCTGAGCCCTGGCCTCTCTTTTGCTTTACACTCCATTGCCACCGGGTCCAAATCCTCCTCACATCTTGATCTTGCAGCAGCAGACTGGCTGACTTCAGCCTTTCTATTTTCAAGCTATCACACAGTCCATGGCCAGGTATCTTCTTTAAAGCACTTTCTGCTAATACTCCTATCTCAAGAAATCACATTGGTTCACCACCACCATGTAGTAAGTTTACATTTCTCTGCCAGACTTACAAGCTCTTCAGACTTAGGCCTCAGTTAACTGCTCTAGCTAGCTTCCTTTCTTATTACTCTCCTCCCCTTTGCCTTCTCCTAGCATAGATTTTAGTTTGCTCACAGCCTCTGTGCATAACCCTCTCATTCCTGATTTTATGCAGGAACTTGTTTCCTCTTCCTGAATAGCTTTTTCTTATCTTTACCCATCCAACCATCTTCTCCACGCTGATGACATGTCACTCAGAGTTCTGAATGAAGCTTTATGTATTTACTGGTATCTTTCTATGCACTTACTATCAGCAATGCAAAATTTTATGACTCAAATTATTTCAGGTTCATGCATTGTCATAAAATTAAAATGGGCATCATAATGTAGTAGAAAATCCACTGACTTGAATTTAAAAATCAGTTCCGCTTTTGACCAGCTGTTTCCTTTGGCAAGTCATTCTCTGAGTCTCACAAAGTTGTTATAAATATTAAATGAGTATGATGGAAACCTATTTGTAAGCCCTAAATGCGATGCCAGTATTACTGTTGTTGATATGCTATTTCTATGAAGAACAACACATCCTTCACAGTGTTAGATAAGTAAGAGGCCTGTTTTAGAGGTGTTTAACAAATATACGGACTATGCTTAAAGAAACCACAAAGCAAAGTGTACATTAAAAAAAGGAAAATTGGAGTTAAATGTGAAGCCATAGGGACTAATATTGTTCAGTCCTAAATATGGAATTTGATGGCAACTCTCATGAGAAGGAATTCTCACATAAAAATGATGAGACATCTTTTATTCAAGTGCTTCCCAAAGAAATATTAGTAGCAGCTGACTGCACCCATGGCAAGTTACAAGAGACCTCCCCTAATTGCACTGTATTGTCACTGATGAAAGACCTATTGCTATGAATGGGGAAAACCTAATTAGGCCCTCTTTGCAGAATGATTCCCGATTCTATGTATCTTTCCCTGTGACCATTCTATGTGATATCCACAAGCAACTATTGAAAGCATTGGAGACTTGACCTACTGGGGAAGTTTAATGGGAAATGCTTTAAAATCAGAAAATGTTAAAGAGTTGAGAACATATATTCTGACAAAGATGAAAATTATATGAGAATTATTAACATTGTAAATCACAGTTTGGTTGCTAAACTATTATACAAAAATCCAAGAATATAGGACTGAAAAGTAGAAATCTGTTACCTTCAAAGACTGTTTACTTGTTGAAGTGTCTTTTGTAAGAAATGAATAAACTCTAAGGATTCTTTAATATTTTCTTCTAAATTTTCCACAGCACTATAACATATACTTCTGCTCAACCCAAAAGTTAGAACTGAAAAGTATTAACCAAAGTGATGTTCAGGTTTATCTATAGAAAGCTAAGACTTTTGGCAAATATGACAGAAACAGCCAACTGTCCATCAAAATTTGTGCTTCCCAGAGTTTAGGGTTGTCGTGGCAAACAGTTGCCCAGACAATAATTACATTTCCAAGCTCCCCTTGCATCTAAGTAGGACTCTGTGACCAGTTCTTCTCAATGGAATGAGAACTGAGTTGATCAATTTCTGGCCAAGATAGTCATGCAGTGGGTATGTCTTCTCTTCTCCCACCTGCTTAGAGACTAAGGGCATGGTATGACTGCTGGAAGGAATTACCCATGTTCCTGAACCTCGGGATTTAACAAAACCATCGACTTGCCAACTAGGAACACTGAAATTGGCCTGGAATAAATTTGTCTTGTGTTAAATCTATGAAATTTGAGGTTAACAGATCAAACATAACATAGACTAACAAATTAAATATAACCATGAGGTGAATAGCCTAAAGAATAGGTAAACAGTAATATACTGGGAATTGATCTAGCGAGATTTCTGAATATATCTCAACCATTGGTGAAAGGTTAATACATTTACAGAAATTCCCCCAAACATAAATACTCTGAAATTGAAGTATAGACAACGATTCATTGCCATCTTTACTATATCTGTTCCCCTTCCTGAAAACTGTTTCTTGTCTTCTCCTCGACCCATCATCCAAATTCTAAACGCTCTTTCCTCATATCAAGTCTTACCTTGCGGAGTAAGGCCCTGCACATCCATAATATTCCAGCCTCTATGTGGTTACTATGCATTTACAAAGTGTTTCACGCCTTTCTCATTATTTCATACTCATGCAGGGGAGAGATTTTAGTGAAATTCAACATTTTCCTAACATGAATTAAGAGAGAATGTGTTACCACTGAAAGGCTATGTACACAAAGGACAGAGAAAAAAGCACGGTGCCTTTTAATTTTTCACGGAATCTCATCATCAGACCATTAGCTTTTAAATAAAGTAAGGGAAAAATCCCTTCTTCTGAGCCATTTGGGAAGATTTACTTGGAACCATTTTTGGTTCATGGCTAATTATTTAGAGAAAATATCTGTTTCCCTTCATTAATGTTGTTTAGAAAGTCACATACCAAAATATGAGAGACAGGGGGAGGGGGAGAGAGAGAGAGAGAGAACAGTGAGGCAAGGAGGGAAGAAGGGAGGAAGGAAGGAAAGAAAAAGAAAGGGAAGAGAGAAAGGAAGAAAGGGAAGGAGGAAGGAAAAGAAGGAAAAAAAGCAATTAGTGATTTAAAAAATCTAAATGGAGAGTTGCTTAGTTTTTTCAGCACTATAAATATAGATTACTTAACTGAGTTGTTTAATTCAGTAAAAACTAGCTTAAAGAAACGCTAAGACATGTCTTAAGGGCATTTCTTAATCATAACCCTCCGGTATCCTGGCCATTAAAGATAAACCATGATTAGTCCTAGATTTCTTTACTAGGGAGAAAACATCGCAGTTCAGCCACGTGAAGACATTGGAGAGCAAGGAACTGAGTTTTGCAAAATAAAGGATCCAAACATTTGAGCAGGTGTCAGTGCAGTTGAAACGCTGACCAAAACCAATAGTGTTTGGTGTGTATAATGTCCATGGGAGGACTGGGATTGGTGGTGGCTCTGGTTGTTAAAGAGGAAGCAGAGAATTGGAAACTCAGAAATGTTCTGCTTAAACCTGAGTCCCAGGGAAGGCTAAGAATGAGCTGATGACTCAAAGAATCTTTAGATCAGAAAAGACGCAAGCAGCCTCTGACAAGAAGGAGGGCTGTGCTTAGCTAGGTCAGAATTGTACCCTTTAAAATTCTGGCCCTTAGGGAACAGTTCATTGAGTGTTAGAGTGGATCCTGAGGATAAATGCGAAATTTACCAGGAAATAAATTTTTTTAGTGACGACTATTAGTTTCAAAGTTACGGGTTATAATAGATACATATTTTGTATACTTTCTCAACCCAGATAATTCATTTAGTTAACACGAATATTTCATATTGCTTTAATGTAACTCAATATGATGATAATATTACTAGGTATGGCCAAAAATGCTTCATTAACTCAGGTACAGGAAATGGAATCAGAATTTTTAAGTGATTTTGCACAAACTTCTAGGCTCCAAATGTATATTTTCAAAAGGTAAAGTGTTGATATTAACAGTATAATGCAGAAATCTTTTTCAAGTTGATATAACGCAATTTACACTTACTCCTGATGTAAAAGGTAAAGCCTTTTGAGAAAAACAGGTTTACCTCACCCAGGAAAAAGTCTCTTACAATACTGGATCTATAAATAAATCTCATACCCATTTGCCCAAGTCTCCAACTAAAAGATTCCCAAGTGTGCCAGATAATGGTTACCCTCTTTTAATCAATATTTCTAACCACAATATTTCAGTGCAGTTGAAAACGTAAAACAACTCCTTGAAATTAGAAATATGGCCAATATTCAAATACAGATTTACTGTGGATTTGAAAAGATTTACATTTGACTGTTTTTTCTTTCAGTATGTAAGAGTGATAATAAAGCCTATAAAGGCTTTAAGGTTTACAAAATATATTCTCATATTGTGACCTTCTCTAAGTGATTATGGGAATTGTGCTCCTACTGCATTTGATCTTTACTCAGTCATGCCTCATATTTTGACCAGTGGCCCATTTCAGAATTAACATTTTAACTCTGAATACCACGCAGGAGATCTGTTCCTCTTCTAATCTTTCTTAGCAGTTTACAAGTAATTTACATCATTTACCGTTGTCTCTCAGTATGTCCTTGCAGTGTTACTTTTCAAATTTTTGTTATAGCATCTGCTTTGACAGACCGCACAGCCATTGTTTGGGATCCTAGCATCCATCACTTACTCCTTATGTCAACTGGACAATGTATAGGAAGCCTTGCTTTGAAGAATTTAAGCTTGTCGTGGTTCAGTACCCAGTTGGTCATGATAGCCTCTGGCTTCTGAGTTAGCTTTAACTTTGGCTGAGCAACAGTGAAATTACTATGGCAATGTCATATGCAACAGGAGGACATAAATTTGGTGGGAAATTATTCTGCTTAAAATACCAAACATTTCAGAAAATGTTTTAAAGTTGTGCTTGGAAGGATCACTAGGGGAAAAAAAATCTAGATTTAAGACAAATGCAGAAAACAGGCTATAAAATATTCAGAGCCAGTGATTAGCTAAGAATTGATCCAAGGTAAATTAACAAAAAATCCTTGAAGGGGGGAGTTATAAATGATGTGTTTGCTCAGGCAGCAAGGGTAACATTTTCACTAAGACTGGATAATCATGTGTTGAACACAAGCATGTGAGTTTATTTTCCTTTGTGATATGGATTGGAGATGTCAAGGCTGTATGAACAACTTAAAAGAAGCTGTGTTTCTTAGGTATATAATTAGGACCAGAGAGTGGAAAGTTAATATATTCTAACTAATTAGTCTAAATTGGAGCAGGCAGAAGTGATAAATTAAAACCTGGCCAGGAAGCTCTGCAGCTTCTAAATCAAACTCTAGAAGCATTAAACACACCAGAGGAGCTTGTAAAATGACAGATTCCTAGGCTCCACCCCAGATTCTGATGCAGGTTTGGAGTGGAAACCTAGAATCTGAATATTTGATTTGGAGACAGATGTTCCATGGAACACGCTTTTAAAAAACACTGCTAAATTGTATGACAAATTTACATTTCCTGTTAAAACAAGAAAGGGAACTGGTTTGGAGAGTAAAATGAATGAAAATAATTGTGAAATATAAAATTGCCTTATTTGCCAGAATTGCCAAAGTTCTGCAAGCAAAGCAGCTGTGCCTCAAGAATTTATAAGCAGATATCTGCATATGTTGTATAGTGTAT
This sequence comes from Eschrichtius robustus, assembly GCF_028021215.1. Taxonomy (NCBI): domain Eukaryota; kingdom Metazoa; phylum Chordata; class Mammalia; order Artiodactyla; family Eschrichtiidae; genus Eschrichtius; species Eschrichtius robustus. The sequence goes on along the minus strand of NC_090831.1, from coordinate 101,091,653 downwards.
ACACTCTGCTTCTTTAATCATTAACTTTTTTTTTTAATCATTAACTTTTGGTTAGAACCATTGAGACAAGGTTTATATGTACATACATGACATGTACATGCCTATAGCGTTGAGTGTGGACGCTGATGACAAACTTCCTGGGTTCGAGTCCTGGCTCCATTGCATAAAGGCTGTGCAGACTTAGGCAAGTTCCTTAACTTTATTGTACCTCAGATTTCTTACCTGTAAAATGGGAATGATTATAACATTTACATCATGGAGATTATTAAAGAGTAAATTAGTTAACACATATAAAACACTTGGAAAATTTCCTGAAAGCCTTAAATTATTTCCTTATTATAGTTATCGCCTAATAGAAATCTGCTGAAATAAATTAAATTGATGGACTACGATGACAAACTTCGGATGAATTGAAGGCAGTTATTGCTCAACCTGAAATGTGAACCCATAAGGAGAGTAAAGTAAATAGAATAAACTCAAGATTAGAGTGAAGCCTGCAATCTGATCTTAAGTGGTATCTGTCTCCCAAGTTCTTTATCGGTGCATTTTCTCTTAGAGGTTAGTTTAAAATTTTTTCCTAATTATTTACTTTTAAGGCATGAAAGAATTTACTGGAAATCATTTAGGGATACTAGAACAAACTTCTTTTCTTTGGAATCCATGCTTCTCTTATTCTCTGTTCTTCCCCCCAATGTTGATTTTTCTGAAGCCATGGCGAGACCAGATATTTTTCAGCTTCTCTCCTGTATCCCAAGCACTCAGTATCAATACAATTTTTAAATAATTCTACACATAGTAAAGGAGGAAACTATAAAGTTTGCAAAATAATGTCTTCTTGTTTAATCCCATGGCCCCAAAGTAGGCAATTCAAGAACAAAAAAGCTAAAAAATATCCATCTGTGTCTGAGGAAATTAGCCTGGCAATCATCACCTCAATTTGGTGGTAGAGTATCCAGTTAGGAACGAATACTGAACTCACAAGAGAGATGTTGTTCACAAGGAAATCCACTTCACAGCAGCAAAACTCCAGTTCTGGAGCTGGGATCTGGGACAAAATTCCATATGATGGAGATTCTGGGGCAGAAGAGCCCTTACACCTGATGCCAAAATTCAGAGTGAGGTAGTAGGTTGAAACTAGGAAGAGATACCAGGCTCTCCTTTAACAACATAAAGCAGCAGGGAGACCAATAACAAAGACCTACAGAAATCATCTGTAGATAATGGGATTCCAGGTCTAGCAGAGGAACTTAATTGTAAGTCCCATTGTATAGGGCATCGGCAGCTGTTGATAACTTCCTGCCCAAATTTGAGTTGGCTCAGTAACTAGAGCTGGACTGAGCCTTCAGTGGACCTTTAAACAATAGATGAGTCTAACGAATCTTGTTGAGTAAAATAGAATCAAAGATCATTTCTGCAGTGCTGCACTGCTATGCCACTTTGTGCTTCAGGGGATGATAAATGGGTCATACTGAGTAGAACAGCAAATGGACTCTGGAGAGGATATTGCCAGCAAAGAGCAACAGCCATAGAGAAGATGCCTCACAAATGAAAGGACTTCCTGCACCTTGACAAGATGTGCTTTACGCTATGTGACTTCAGATGATTTTAAGAACTGCTTCGTTCTGCTCAATAGAATAATGTCTAATTGTTTTAATTAACTAGAAAAATGAATTGCTGAGTGAGGTTAAAAAGAAAAGAAAATGCACTGTAAACATTATTTATGAGGAAAGAGATAAAAATCAGAATGATGGTCAAAAGACTTCTTACTATAAAACTTGTGTTTTATTCAATAGTTGGCCAGTTTCATCTTAATTTTATGTCAATTAAGCATTGATATTTATCCTTTCCCTACGGTATAACAGTTCTGGCATACAAAGAAAATGTACATTATATTAACAATGGAGAATAACTCTCAAATGATACCTTAGATGAAGAACTTTTTCCTTGCTTTCTTGTTTTCTTCCTCAAGCTTTAATATTTGTCTAAAAACTTTTATTTTGCACTAGCTCAGTACCTAGAAAAGATTTTTGACTATAGCAATTCAAGGAGAGCACCAAACTTTATAATATATTACTTCAGGGCTTGTCTCTAGGCAAGAAGCAGGAATGGTTGGTACTAATGGGAGCATAATGGTTCTGAAAGAAAACCAGTTCATGGCATTATGAATCATAGGGCTCTAAAACATTTATAAATGAGTGAAAATGCTTGGGGCTGACGTGAATTATGAGTCTCATTATGGCACTATAATATCTCCAGCGATGCTTCAGAGGGCATGACACCTCCCAAGAAAAGTGGTAAGACTTCCATTACATTACTTTTCTACTGGTAATTGGCTATGGTCAAGGTGGGCTATATGATCTGTATCCCTGGAGTACACATGACAACATATCTTTGCATATAAATGTTGGTCAAGATCCTGCAAGACTCCTTTCTTCTAAGTGCCAAGCATTACTCTTGACCTTCAAGAAATATTAACAGGCCCTAGAGTGAGGACAGCATTTCCAATCTTTCCATTTCTTTAAATAGCACTTTGGTAGGCTACAGTGCTCCTATTATTTTCCACATGCCGATAGACACTCAGCAATATTGAAAAAAGATATTTCCCAGAAAAAAAAAAAAAGATCAGTTATTTACAGTAGTTGTGAAAAGAAAAAAATGTGGTGAGCTCCTTATTAGTGCAAATATAAAGGCTCTTAGAGTTAGCACATTCTTGATTTTTATCATCTCAATTCAGCCTAGGCTAACATAACTTCACTAATTATGAAGTGGGTGAATTGAGAGAAAAGACTGTCTGAAGTAATTAAAAGACTGCATTATCAATCCTTTCCAAGAAAAATTTGTATTATTTTCAAGTAAATAGGCTTATCAAAGCATGGCTTTAAGCAATGGCATGTGTTTTTGCTTTCAGTTTTTCCATTACATTTTTGTATGCACACAAATATTTCTAAAATAGCTGCAAAAAGTGTGTTAGCTTAAGGAGGCAAACATTCTGCTTGGAAATTCACTTATGCTGTTCCTGTGTTAAGAATCTCTACACACACACATACTTCTAGTGTGTGTATATTTATCTATCTATCTATCTCCTACCAATTGTGATGATGACCAATTAGAATTATTGTGATTTCAGTGTGTGGCAGGGATACTGCTATATGGTTGCAAAACTTCTTTTTCCTCTTAGGACAAAACGTAGACTTTGAGAGTCCAGCCTCCTTTCAGTGACATAGGGTCATGTTACCGAGTTCTGGTCTTTAAATGTGAGTGGGGGTGATATTTGCCACTTCTAGCCTGCCCTATAGGAACATCCTGACTGATACTTTTTGCTCCCTTTTCTTGTCTCACCAGCTGAACGGAATATGGTAGAGGACTCCAAGGCCTTAGGAAACTGGGAAGCTACCAGGTCAAAAGGATCCTAGGTGCCTGAATAATGCCACAACCCCTTGCTGACCCACATCTGATATAAGGTAAGTGACAAACATTTATTATGTTAAGTCACTGAGATTTGGGGGTTATTTGCTATATGTAGTTGTTAGCTTACCCTAGTGAATTAATAATGAATATAGTTTTTAATTTAAAATGTGTGAAAATATGAACTCAAAATATTCCTGTTTAAGACACACAGCAAAATTGAAGATGTATTTTCCTCCTTTTGTCATGTGTTACAGGAATGTCTTCTCAGAGATCGGTAGACTTTCATTTATTAGAAAATTGTGCTATTAGAGAGAGAAATTATTGGACAAAATTAAGCAATTCTTAGAAGAAAGCCCGTCCAGGAACGTGGTTTGGCACCTACTCAGGGGCACAAGTCCTGTCACTATTTGGATCCCATCCTCCGTCACTTTATTTATCCCTGGATCCTTGTGTTCTACAGCTCTCTCAGCCTCTCAGCCCCATTGCTGTTCCTAGGTGTCAATATTCAATATCTGACCACACACCATCAGAAAATCTCTGTCCTCCACTTTCCTTTCCTTTTCTGTTACAACTAGAAAAGGACTTTGGTTAGTTTGTGGAATGACAGCTACAATTAGTATGTGGGCTTTAGCATGCTCATTGGGATTTGCTACACTAATCAGACCAACTTATAGCTTGTAGACTGTGAAAGGCTTTTTTTGTAGTGATTAGTATCTACATGTTTTCTGTGTGACTTATCAGTACAGAAGACCTGAATCACTGTAATAACTACAAAAGACGTTACAGAGAAGAGGAAAATAACATTTTTACTTTGAAAACTGCCATAGAATATAAAGCTCATTTTTGTATATTTAAATCCTAAGATATGAATACATAAAGCACATACATACATATACAATTAAGAACTTCATCTAGCTCTCTCGCCTCCTGGCTTCCAAGATGACCAAGAAAAGAAGGAATAATGGTCATGCCAAAAAGGGCCGTGGCCACGTGCCGCCTATTTGCTGCACCAACTGTGCCCGATGCATGCCCAAGGATAAGGCCATTAAGAAGCTCGTCATTCGGAACATCATAGAGGCCGCAGCCATCAGGGACATTTCTGAAGCGAGTGTTTTCTATGCCTATGTGCTTCCCAATCTGTATGTGGAACTGCATTACTGCATGAGTTATGCCATTCACAGCCAGGTAGTCAGGAATTGTTCTCGGGAAGCCCGGAAGGACCGAACACCTCCACCCCGATTTAGACCTGCGGGTGCTGCCCCACGACCTCCACCAAAGCCCATGTAAAGAGCTAAGTCCTTAAAGACTAAAGAAATACTGTCCCCTGGAAAGACAATAAAGTGGAAATTATACTTTAAAAAAAAAAAAAGAAATTCGTCTGTAATATTTCTAATGATTTCATAAAAGTAAAGTAGGGTTATTTTCTTAAATTATGAGTCCTTATGCTTTCCTTCAGGAAGAGCTCTACTTGTTTCCCAGAAAGCTTTACATCTCCCTAAAATTCATATGTTGAAGTCTTAACCCCCCAGAACTTCAGAATGTGACCTTATTTGTAAATAGGGTCATTGCAGATGTAAGTGGTTAAGGTGGGGTCATGCTGGAATAGGATGGGTCCCTATTCCAATATGACTGGTGTCCTGATTAAAAGGGGAAATCTGAAGACAGACACACACACAGGGAGACCAGCCATATGAAGACAGAGATCAGCCAAGGGACAGTTTGCCAGCAAACCACCAGAAGCTAGGACAGAGGCATGGGACAGATTCTCCCTCCCAGCCCTCAGAAGGAACCAACCTCAGAGTGATATCAACGAGATGGTGGAATAGAAGGTCTCCTGCTTATCTCCCCCCAACTCAGCAACAATAAATCGGCAACCATCCATAGGCAAAAGTGCCTTTGTGGGAGCTTTGGGATCCAAGTAGGAGACTGCGAAACCCTCGTAGAGCCCAAGACCAAAGAGGGCTGTTTTGAAAAGGCAGCCCATGTGCAGATAGCACACTTTCCAATTGTGGTCCCAGCTACAGACTTGAAAGTAGCCCTGTCTCCCCGTGGACTCCTCTACAGCCCCGTTTGGCGTTGTCCTGCCACAACACCATCTGCCAAAGTACTGCGCAGGAGTCACGCCTGCCTATGCCCCAGGTGTCTGGCCAGCCGACCTCAGTCCTGGCTGTGGACCCTGAAGTGGTGTGTGATCCAGCTGCAGCCCCTCTCAGGATGGTAGACCTGACTATCCAGGCAACCCCCCCTCCACCGCCCGGGGAGACATGTCTATCTGTGCCCTGAGGCAGGACCTCCAGCCTAGGTCCAGCTGCAAACCCTGAGCTAGCCCTGTAATTTGGCTCTAGCCTCTCTCAGCCATGAACCAGGAATACTCCTGCCCTTCCAGGGACCCACCAGGAGACACACCCTTGTAAGCACCTGGAGGTAGGCCTGCTGACCTCGGTCCAACTGCAAATGTTAAAGGGGCCCTGACACCTGCCTCCAGGCCCTCAACAGCCATAGTCCAGGAGCAGTCATGTCTGCCCAGGGACCTCTTCCAGCTTCTGGTGGCTCTTCATATTCCTTGGCTTGTGGCAGCATAATTCCAATCTCTACCTTCATCTTCACATAGTCTTCCTCCCTGTGTCTCAAGTCCCCCGTCTCCTTTTCTCTTTTAAGGATACGAATCACTGGATTTAGGTAGGGCCCATCTTAAATCCTGGATGACCTCATCTTGAGATTCTTAAATAATTACATCTACAAAGATCCTACAAAGGTCACACTCACAGGAAGTGGGGATTAGGACTGTCCATATCTTTTGGGGGGCCATTATTCAACCCCCCAACTACAACATCTTAAAACAGATGATAACTGTTGATAAGGTAAACTGATGATAAGGTAATCAATAAACCTTGGGTATTTAGAGAGTGCTGAAAATATGCAGTGTAACTGCTAAACAAGGACTTTTGAAATAGAAGATAATTTTTGTAATACTGCAAGGGAAATTCTAATAATAGTCTAGAACTAAAAATACTAGTCTATCTCAGCAAAACTTGGGAGTAGAGGAGAATGGGAAAGTTTAGGGAAATGAAAGTGTTTCAAAACTGCTAACTTGTTGGAGGGAGGATGAAAGCAGTGGGAAAGTAGAACAGCTTGATGGGGAAATAGTTGAAGGCTTGTTTTCTAATATCAGAGAACTGAGTGCTATATTATGAGATTCAGAAAAGAAAAGGGAATTTTCTGCCTTTTAACAAGGGAGAAGAAGAAATGAGTGACAACTCTATCAACTCCTCCCCACTAAAAAAAGAAAGAAGGAAAGCAACATTGCAAACAGGTAATAGCGTAATAAAAATGGAAGAAATAAAGTATATTAAGTGAATCATTAAAAAGACAGTTGTACCAAAATTATGACATAAGGCTAATATAATTACAATTAGGTTTTCAACAGGGATTTTAAAAAATACTGAGTTTCAATCATCTTAGAGTTCATATGGAAGAATAAATATCCCAGAAAATCTAGACAAACGCAGAAATTGAGGAAGGGAGGGAGGAGGGGAGGCATTCAACTACTCAGCTGAGCTGAGTTGACAGGAAAAAGTGAAGACCTTACACTGAAATTAAATAAATGTAAAGCTACTGTTGGAAAAACTATCAGAGAAGCAATATAGAAAATCCACATATAAATCCCAGAATATACGAGAAGTTAATATGCATGCAACAAAGTTGGTACTTCAACTTATTTGAGGATGAGTTAAAAAGAATAGTCTCATGTATTCTAGTGTATAGGTGGCATAAATGTGAACTGTTACAACATCTATGGGTATCAGTCTGGTACTTTTTACTAGATAATTCCACATAGCCATTGCACCCTTGGAAATCTACCCCATTAAATAAAAGCCTTGATGTAAGCTCTATGGACTGGATTACATCCCATCCCAGAATTCATATTTTGAATTCCAAACCCTCAACGTGATGATATTTGGAGACTGGGCCTTTGGGAGGTAGAGTTAAAAGAGGTCATGAGGTTGGTACTCTCATGATGGGGTTACTGTCCTTATGAGAAGGGATACTAGAGATATCTATGCACGGCGAAGATCAGATCAGGGTGAAGGTTCAAGGTCTATAGATGCTTTGACCCAACCTACCTTTCTATGTTCAGTTCTTTGTTGTTTAATATTTATTGTTGTCTTCTCAACCAGATTATACATTTCATTCATTCATTCCACAAGCCTATGTAGAACATCCACCATGTGCCAAGCACTATACTAGCTACTGAATATAAAAGTATATCTTTAAAAAAGTATATCTAAAACATAGTCCTTGACTTTTAGAAAATTTCAGTCTGGAAGAGGGAAAATTCAAATCTATAATTATTTCAAGGTACAGTACTGTGATGTGTGCTGTAATTTTACCATCAGAGTTCATATATCTTTGACAAAAGTATATCATTCTACATATAACCTGATAGGCACATAGCACTTCTTGATAGATAACTTTGTCTGAATTCATAAATAATTCTTAAATTGTTACTCTATTGAAAGGTTTAATGAAGATATTTATAGATATGTAAAGGTAGCCTATTACCTAAATACAACCACACACTTCACTTGATTTTACATGGTGGCATAAAAGTCACTGAATTGAGAAAGCAAGGCAATCTTTTTGTAAAATAATTTTTTAATTGAAGGGTAATTTATTTACAATGTTGTGTTAGTTTCAGATGTACAGCAAAGTGAATGTTATACATATATATATATATGTATATATATATATATATATATATATATATATACACATATATATATTCTTTTTTCAGATTCTTTTCCATTATACATACAAGATATTGAATGTAGTTCCCTGTGCTATATAGTAGGTCCTTGCTGTTTATCTATTTTTTATATAATAGTGTGTACCTGTTAATCCCAAACTCCTAATTTATCTCTCCTCCCCGCCCCTTTCACCTTTGGTAACCATAAGATTGTTTTTTATGTCTGTGAGTCTGTTTCTGTTTTGTAAATAAGTTCATTTGTATCATTTTTTTAGATTCCACAAATAAGTGATATCATATTTGTCTTTCTCTGTCTGGCTTACTTCACTTAGTATGACAATCTCTAGGTCCATCCACGTTGTTGCAAATGGCATTATTTCATTCTTTTTTATGGCTGAGTAATATTCCATTGTATATATACCACATCTTCTTTTCCATTCATCTGTCAATGGACACTTAGGTTGCTTCCATGTTTTGACTATTGTAAGTAGTGCTGCTAGGAACATTGGGGTGCATGTATCTTTTTGAATTCATTTTCATCTTTTCTGGGTATATGCTCAGGAGTGGGATTGCTGGATCATATGATAACTCTATTTTTAGTTTTTTAAGGACCCTCCATACTGTACTCCATAGTGACGACACCAGTTTGCATTCCCACCAACAGTGTAGGAGGATTCCCTTTTCTTCACACCCTCTCCAGCATTTATTATTTGTAGACTTTCTGGTGATGGCCATTCTGACCCATGGAAGATGGTACCTCTTTCCTGTTTTGCTTTGCATTTCTCTAATAATTAGCGATGTTGAGCATCTTTTCATGTGCCTGTTGGCCATCTGTATGTCTTCTTTGGGAAATGTCTATTTAGGTCTTCTGCCCATTTTTTTGATTGGGTTGTTTGTTTTTTGTTATTGAGTTTTATGAGCTGTTTGTATATTTTTAAAATGAAGCCCTTGTCAGTTTGCGAATATTTTCTCCCAGTCCATAGGTTGTCTTTTCATTTTGTTTATGGTTTCTTTTGCTGTGCAAAAGCTTATAAGGTTGACTAGGTCCCATTTGTTTATTTTTGCTTTTATTTCTTTTGCCTTGGGAGAGTGACTTTAGAAAACAGTGGTATGATTTATGTCAGAGAATGTTTTGCCTATGTTCTCTTCTAGGAGTTTTATGGTGTCATGTTTTATCTTTAAGTCTTTTAAGCCATTTTGAGTTTATTTTTGTGTATGGTGTGAGGGAGTGTTCTAACTTCATTGATTTACATGTAAGCAAAGGCAATCTTAATGACAGAGTAACAAAAGTTATGTGAGTAGCTTTGAAAAATAGTCTTGAATAAAACTGTTATGGGATTAATAGATATTGTAAGAAGGTCTTAACTTTCCCTATTGACTAAACTTTCTGTTGAATTATAGCCATTTTCACAATAGAATAATACTAAAAAGTAGGTAAATAACCTGTTGAATTTTTTTGCCCACTGTATACATACATAGTGGGTGTAACAATAAATATTTTGGTTAATGATGACAGTGGATTTGGGGCCTACAGATTGCTAGCAGTGATTCAGAACAGATTTGGAATTTGCACAAAGATTCTAAGGTAACACCTTTCAATTTTAAGAATGATGTTGGGCCCTTGAGTGATACACACTTTTAAAAATATTTATTGTCTTTTGAAGATATTTACTATCAGCTCTGTATTGTGGGAGAGGCTGTATTACTCATTTCAGAGCAGCTAAATCATGGATTTAATTTTATTGAAGTCACGGCAAATAATCTGAACATGAAGTGATGTGGACACACCACTCCTTGATTCACATCAGGAATTAGGTCTCATTTCTTCCTTATGTGAAGGTATGTGTGTATACACTCCCCTCTGCTGGAAGCTAGGGATTATAGAGACACAATTCCATCACTGCTTGTGGCAAATGCTAGAGAATGGGAAAAATTAGAATAAGTAAACTTCCAACTAACCTGATTTTACTCATTGTAATCTCTAGTCCATGAAGAATGGGCTTCAGATTATAGAAAAAATGGTTGAGAAGCCAGCAAGAGAAGATGTGTTTTGAACTATAAGTTTTGGATCATATCACATAAATATTCTAATATATTATAATAAATATAAATTTAGTAATTAAGTATTCTCATTTATAATTTTTTTTTCAAAATGAAATAATTTCCTGGAAACCCACAACTCCTGTATAAATTGAAAAAACTATATTCTTGAACAACAAAGTTAAGGTGTATTAACTTTGGCCATGGAGACCTTCATCATGCCCAGCTAAAGTACTAAGTGATCTCCAACCACTCCTAGAATATCAACCTTTATAACAAGTGAGAAAGGAAGAGAAACATGAAATAATTTCCTTATATGCCTCTATCAAAAACTTCTTTAATGTTTCATATTATTTTGTTTGTTTTGGAGCTCAGGTGCAGAGAGTTGGAGTAATCATACTCCTTATTCCACAGTGCACTATCATCCTTGGTCCTTGCAGAGTCTTTCAAAACTTCTCTCAGTTTAACCACCCACCAGCAGTGCAAGAGTTCCCTTCTACCCACACCCTCACCATCACTTGGTGTTATCTACCTCTCTACATTTGTAAAATGGGAGGAGAGCAATTTTTACCTGAAACTAAGATTATCTGCCTTGACCCTGAACAGATTTTATGACACATGGAATTTGAGAGTGATCAGTTAATATGAGGAAGTTTTTTTCATATAATATTAAAAAGATTTTCATGTAATATTCTCTCATTATATACAGAGAAGATACATAGAGAAAATAGAATTTGAATATTTCCTAGAAAATATGTTCTAACGTATCTAAAATGTCCAGTTTTCAACACAAAATTATGAGACATGCAAAAAATGGGAAAATGTGACCTATATACAGGCAATAGAAACTGCCTTTAAAGGAGCCCAGATAGTGGATTTAGCAAACAGTAACTTCAAATCAACTATTAAAATATATTCAAAGAACCAAGAGAAACCATGCTTAAAGAATTGAGGGAAGACTTCAATGTATATCATCAAATAGAGAACATCAATAAAGAGACAGGAATTATTTGAAAGAACTAACTAGAAATTCTGGAGTTGAACAACAACCAAAATGAAAAATTCAGTAAAGGGGCTCAGTAGTAGACTTGAGCTGGCAGAAAAAAGAATCAGTGAACTTAAAGAAGATATATGGGAATTGTGCAATCTAAAGAATAGAGAGAGAGAAGAATGAAGAAAAATAAACAGAACTTCAGGGAAATGGAAGAAAACTTTAAGTGCATAATGGGAGTACCAAGGGAAGAAAAGGACAGAAATTTTTTTTTAAAAATTGAAAACTTCCCAAATTATATGAAATACATTAATCTATACATTCAAAATGTGGAAAAAACTCTTAAGTATATTAAATGAACAGAGGTCCACATCAAGACCCATCATAGTCGAAATGTTAGAAGACAAAGACAAAGAACAAATCTTGAAAGCACACACAAGGGAACCAATAAGATTAATGGCTGACTTTCCATCAGAAGCATGAAAGACTGAAGGCAGTGGATAATATACTCAAAGTGCTGAAAGTAAAATAATTGTCAGCTGAGAACCTTATATTCAGCAAAACTATCTTTTATAAAAAAGGCAAATAAATCCATTGCCAGATTAAAAAAAAAAAACCTAAGAGAATTTGTTAATATTAGATCTGTCTTACAATAAATACTTAAAGAATTTCTTCAGACTTAAAACAAGTGACACCAGGCAATAATTCAATTCCACATTAAAAAAAACAAGAGTGCCAATAGAAAAGTAAGGAAATGAAAAACATCAGTCCTAGCCCTGAGACATGGTAAGCAGGTTCTAAAAAGAAATATATTTTTTGATCCAGAAATTCACAACCAGGAATTTATTTTACAGGATTAATGAAGGCTTCAGAACTTTGGCTACAAGAATGTACATCATCATGTTTAAAACAGTGAAAAACTTCCTACCATGAGAAATTGGTTTAATCAAATGTACAACATCTATACAATGGAGTGCTATGTAGCTATGAAAAAGATGATACAGAACTAGAAACAAACAGAATCTTGATAATATTGCCCTTGAGTTTTATTTTTCCTGGTTGAAAACTGTAGTCTTCTTAGTCTGCCTTTGTTGGAGGAAGCTGTTCCATTCTCATAGTCATTTGTGATCCTCTTCATGGTTCTACTAAATCGGTCTCAATTCTGTGAACAAACTAAATGAGTGAATTTTAACCCTATTAATGGAGACAAGTAAACTACTGGTTTGCTGATCTCGACCACGTTTATTAATCTTGATGAAGGATCCACAATCTTTAGAAGACTCAAACAACTTCTAAAGCATAAAGAAAAATCCCGAACATTGACTTACAGAAGGGTAAAGAAAGTAACCCAGAACAGATAATGTTATGATTATTGAAATTTCAATCCCGATTTTGTTTCCTTTGTCTCTAAATATGTTAAATTATTTGTTAAACCAGAACCTTAAGATGCTTTCTAACATTTTAGAACCTGGAATTAAATGAAATATTTTAATTAATTTTACTTCCGTCTTTTAAATGTTTCTGTAAGATACAGGATGACCAATTTTTAAACCAAAACAAAGAGGAGTAGAAAAATACTTTCTTAAAAAAAAGTGAAATTTCACATTTAAGTAAGACAAATCAATTCAAAAGATTTTACAGAATAGTTAGGTAACAATATTTAACCTCAAATAAATTTTCCTATGGTTCCTTTTACCCCTCAAAGAAATGACTGGACATCCCATTACCATTAATACCAAAAAAAAAAAAAAAAGGGTGTTTATGGGGATAAATGACCTAAGCTCTATTTTAGGGAGGTCCTGATATGATGAGATTGAGTTATGCCAAAAATACTTTTGAAACACAATATATACGACACTAGCTCGAAAGATGGAATTGAAACTTAGAAAATGTTGAGAAAGTTGGATTTTAGTGATTATAACCTGCCTGGTTGATTAAGCCAATAAATCTCTCCTCACAGTTGCTTAGACTGAACCTACTTAAAAGTATTTCTGTGATACTTGGCTCAGCATCAAATTACTCTTACCACAAACCTCACTCTTCCTGTTCCATAATTCTTCAATTAGTGGAGCCCCTGGCTAATTCCAATTCCCTTAAAGGAAGAATAGTCCCAGTGACTGGTTTTCCTGGCTCTGAATCTCAGTTGCTCAGTGACTTTGGCACATGTTGTCTGATCTTCTAGACTATCCACTGTTTCCATCTCCACTTACATCCTTTCACTTGCTGGTGGCTCAGTGTTGTCTGCATGGGTAAATAGTCTGAATCCTGGACTCAGTTTTGCCGGGTGGATCACTTACATTTTCTTTCATGGATTGTACCTCAGTTTCATTCTTTTTGCTTGTGTCATCACCTGACCCTTATACTTGAATCAAATAAAGCTCTTGGCTTTTGTTCCCATATTTATATTCCAGAGCTATTAACCAAATCTTTAACATCCCCCAGACTGAGTCCCAGGCATAATTCCTTGATTATCAGTTACAAACAATGTCTTGCCCAGAATTTTTTGTATGCTCCATAATGACACTGATGTTGATAAAATACCTCATCTCCATATATACTCGAGTTCCTATTAAAAAGTATTGTAAGTATTGTTACACTTATCATCATCAGAAGAGAATAAAGCATTCAGTTGTATATGGCACTGTTAGATGCTTTAAAAAAGTAAATTTGACAGCACTGGTTCCTATCACTCAAGAAGTTATGATTAAAAAGGAGATATAGGCACACATATTTTAAAATAAGATTCTACATTAGCTTGAGGAGAGTAATTTGTTATCATTATAGTCCAAGGGCTTTAGTAGGACCCACCAGAGATGATGGATGATGATTCAGTATCATCCCATTTCAAGAAATTTATTAAATGTATCTATCACATGTTTTTATGAGGACAGTGATCCATGGCACAGTGATGAGATGTAAGTTTGCAATAGATTCCTAAATCTGCCATGCTGCTTATCATTACCCTCACTATGTTTTCTTCCCTCTTTCTCACATTTCTGGAAAGTTTATTTCTTCAATTGGTGGTCACAGAATTTAAAGTACATGATTAAAACCAGTAATCTTAATTATATAAATATGGCCCTTGGGTGCAAAAGAAAAGACGCAGCTCATGTCAGAGATGTTAGAGGACTAATATGGCAAATGTTTACCATTCTCTAGGCAATGTCACTGCTTGGTAAAACAGGGCCATAGGGAAGAACATTCTTTTTTTCCCCTTAGGCTTATAAGGTAAACTAAAGTGCCTGGCTGGACCAGAAAAGAATCAAATCAGTTATAGAAAGAGTAAGTCATGAGTTCCATTAATCAAGAAGAAATAGATGAGAACTTCTGTTATTGCAGAATAAAGAGGTCTGCCAATCCTCTCCACAAAAAATAAGGATAAAACTGGAAAAAAAACTGACAAAAATAACCAACGTTCTTGAAATCAACCAAAGGCAGATAAATTGAGAAGCATTTATTCCTAAAAAATTTCTAGAGCTACAGGTAAGAATAGTACATGATTTCAAAGAAGCCATTATAAATATGTGCAAAGAATTAAGGGTAATTACATTCAAAAAATGAAAGTATGATACCAATGACTAAATACATAGGGAATTTCAATAAAGAAATTTAAATGTATGAAAGTAAACCAAACTGAAATTTAGTTTTAAAAGTATGGTAACTGAAATGAAAGATTCACAAGATGGGCTCAATAGCAGATTTGAGATAAGAGAAGATAAAAATAGATAACTGTAAAGTAGATCAACAGAAACAATCCAATTTAAAGAACAGTGACAAAGGCTGAAGAAAAATGGACAGAGTCTCATAAACCTATTGAATTCCATGAAGCACATAAAAATATCTGTAAAGGCAGCTTCAGGAGAAGAGGAGAATAAAAGTGGGGAGAATAAATATTTGAAGAAATAATGGCTGAAAACATCCCTAGTTTGATGAAAAGCATTAATTTACACATCCAAGAAGATCATCAAACTTCAATTTAGATAAACACAAAGAGATCCACACCTCATAGTAAAACTACTGAAAGCTAAACACAAAAATAAAAACTTGAAGGCAGCAAGAACGAAATAATACATCATGTACAAGGAAACAACAATATGATTAACAGCTGACTTCTCATCAGAAACAGTAGAAATCAGAAGGCAGTAAACTGACATAGGCGAAGTGTTCAAAGAAGACAAACCTGTCACCCAAGACTTCTATAATCAGCTAAACTTTTCTTCAAAAATGAAGGTGAAATATACACATTCACAGATAAAAACTAAAAGAATTTGTTGCCTGCAGACTTGGCCTACAACAAATACTGAAGGAAATTCTTTAGGTTGAAAGGAAATGACTACAGATATGAACTTGAGTCCGCAGTAAGGAATAAGAAATGCTAGAAATGGTAAACAGGTAAATATAAAGAATTCTATATGCACATTTTTCTCTTCTCTCTTTTTTAAAACATAAGATTGTTAAATGCAATAATTATAATACTGTGTTATTGGGATGTGTTTGTGTGTGTGTGACAATTATAGCAAAGAATGGAGGAAGAAATGGCATTATATTGGAGCAAATTTTCTATATTTTACAAATGTTAAGTCAGCATTAAACTCAAGTAGATTGAGATAAGTTGGAAAAGTATATTGTAATACTAAGAACAAACACAGACGGATAAGCAGACAGACAGAAAGATTAAAAAAAAAAACTGTGAAAAAAGGAATTAAAATGGTAAATTAAAACTTTTACACAAAAGAAGAAGGTAAAAGAGGACAAAGAAACAAAAACATGAGACATAAAAAAATAAATAGCAAGATAGTAGATGGAAATCCAAACGTATTAATAATTGGTTTAAATGTGAACTGACTAAACACTTCAACGAAGAAGCAGAGGCTGTCAGACTGCATAAAAAGCAGTATCCAAAGATATGTTGTCTAGAAGAGACACACATTATATTCAAAGACACAAATAAGTTAAAAAGATACACCATACAAACAGTAACCATAAGAGTGGAGTTGAAGTGCCTATATTACCATCAGACAAAATTGAGTTTAAGAAAATAAATATTACTAGAGACAAAGAGGAACATTTCTTAAAAGGGTCAATAACATCTGAAAGATATACAAATTATAAATGTACTTACACTTAACAACAGAGCCCAAAATAGTAAAAAAAAAAAAAAAATGGATTTGACAGAACTGAAAGGAGAAACAGAAAATTCAACAATTATAGTTGGATATTTTAATACTCCTCTTTCAGTAATTGATAAAATAACTAAGCAGTAAGTATATAAAAGAACTGAAAAACACTGTCACCAAATATAGTCTACATAACTTGTAGAAAACTCAAATCATCAGCATTAAAATACACACTCTTTTCCAGTGCACATGGAACACTCTCCAGGGTAGGCCATATGCTAAGCCATAAAACAACAAATTTACAACAAGTTTAAAATGATTTATAATAAATTTTTAAATGACTGGAATCCTACAAAGTTTGGACTACAGATTTAAATTAGATATCAGTAAGAGAGAGAAATTGGAGAAATTCCCAAATATTTGGAAATTAAACAACATACTTCAAAATAATCCCTTGGTCAAAGAAAAAATCATTAGGGAAATTTAAAAATATGTATCTTAAACTAAATAATAAAAAAGTACAAAACACTAAAGTGTAATACAAAAAATGATTCTTTAAAAAAAAATCAATAAAATTGATAAACCTTTACTTAGACTGATGAAGAAAACCATGAAGACACAAATTGTCAAAATCAAAAATGAAAGAGAGAACATCATTATAGACCCTACAGAAATGAAGAGGAAATATTAAGGAAATATCACAAACTGCATGCCACAAACTGAAAAAATTAGATGAAATGGAAAAATATCTTAGAAAGGCACAAATTACCAAAAGTTTCTCAAAGGTAAATAGGGGGAGAAAAAGCTGAATAAACGTATGTCAAGTAAAGACCTAGAACTGTAATTTAAAATATTCTGATTAAAGAAAAATTGCTCAGGCCAAAAGACTTTACTTTTGAAGAAGAAATAATATTAATGCTACAAAGACTCTCAGAAACAGAAGAGGAGGGACCACCTACCATCTCATTTTATAAGGACAGTATTACGCTAATACCAAAGACTCAGAAAGGAAAACTACAGCTCAACATCCCTCGTGGAAAGATGCTAAAATCCTTTTAAAAATATTAGCAAACTGAATCCAGGAACATAAAAAGTATTATATACCATGATCAACTAGTATTTATCCCAGGAATTCAAGGAGGGTTTAATACCCAAAAGTAAATATAATACACAATATTAATAGAATAAAGGACAAAAAACACATGGCCATCCATCATAAAAGATACAGAAAAAGAATTTGACAAAATCATCAGCCATTAATCATAAAAACTCTAAACAACCTAATAATAGAAGGAAACTTCCTTAATTTGACAAAGGGCAAGTAATCTTGTAAAAATCACCTGTAAAAATCTGTAAAAAAACCTAGAGTTAACATCATACTTTAACTGTGAAAGACTGAATATTTCTCCATAAGATTAGGAATAATACAAGGTTGTGTGCTCTCACCACTCCCAGTCAACGTTGTACATAAGATTCTAATCAATGAAATAAGGCAAGAAAAAAATTCAAACTGTCTTTATTCACAGATGATGTGATCTTTAAAAAAAAAATACCCTAAAGAATCTACAAACAAACAAACAAAAATCATTAGAATCAGTAAGTGGTTTATTAAGTTCACAGGATACAAGATTAATATACATAGATTGATGATACATACATACTAATGACAAATAATCCAAAAATAAAATTAAGAAAACATTTCCATTCACAGTAGCATCAAAAGTAATAAAATACTATAAATAAATTTAACAAAAAATCGTAAGACCTCTATATTGAAACTAGAAAATATTGTTGAGTGAATTTAAAGAATAACTAAGTAAATGCAGAAATGTACCATATTCATGGATTTCAAGTCTCGATAATGGTAAGATAGCAATTCTTTTCAAAGCGATATGAAGATTCGGTTAAGTCATAATCAAAGTCCCATACAATTTTTTTTGATAAATCAACAAGCTAATATTAAAATTTATATGGAAATTCAAGGGACTTAAAATAGACAAAACAATTTTGAAAAAAACTTATGCTACCTAATTTCAAAACTTACTATAAAGCATTGTAACGATTCAATGGGAAAAGGATTATATTTTCATTCAACAAAAGGTGCTGGAACAATCAGATACCCATTTTGAAAAGTGAATGTAGTACCTTTTCAAGCACCATACAAAAAAAAGCAGAGTTTGACAGTTACAACCCAGAAATTCCACTCCTAGGTATCTACTCAAGAGCAGTGATAACATATGTGTGCACAAAGACTTATGCACAAATGTTCATAGCTGCATTATTCATAATAGCCAAAAACCAGGGGAAAAAAATCCAAATGTCCATTAATTTGTGAATGGATGATACAATGCAGTATAACCATTATACAATGAAATATTACCAGTGAAAAGAATAAACTGACCATACAACCACAAGAATAAACCTCAAAAAGCACGTTAAGTGAAAGCAGACAAACACAAAAGTCTGCATGATTTTTCAATACTGCATGATTTTCAATACTGCATGATTCCATTTACATGAAATTTTTAGAAAAGTCAAAACTAAACTCTATAGAAAACCAATCAGTGTTTTCCTGGGAGTGAGAAATGCAATCAGTTGTAAACAAGTACAAAGGGTTTTAAGTGGCCATGGAAATGTTCTAAAACTGGATTGTGGTGATTATTGTACAAGTATATAATCTTACTAAAAGTCATCAAGCTGTACATTAATTATAGGTAAATTGTTTTTTATATAAATACCTCAATAAATCTGTTAAAAGTGGGGGAAAAAAAGAAGAAACATAAAAATAGGTTCAGTTCTTTCTCCAAAATTTCCTAAGGAGCTCTTCTATTCCAAAGAGATTGTGTGAGCAAGCTCCTAAACCAACTTTCCTCTTTAATACTTGTTTAAATTTAGTACACTTATCTATATATTTACATATTAATTGTCTTTCTCATCTTACTAGAAAATGCTAAATTTCTTGAGAACAAAAATAATAGTTAATATTGAATCCATACCACCACCATCCCCTCTCCAAGAATCCTCCATGTATTTATCTGGGAACCATTTGCTGAATCACTGAGAAATCAATGTTCTCAGCTCAAACACCAGCATCTGCTCTAACTACCTGGGAAAATGTCTTTTCTCATGAGTTTTCTCATGGTTAACCCTTGATGTCATTCTAAGTTTTAGATATGTTCTATTTTTAAGCTTCTGTGAGCACACGAGAAGGAAAGGAACAGGGGGAAAAAGGTCTGTGCATTTTTTTCTCCAGCAATAATTCTGTTCCTTTATTTCTCAAAAAGTACGTTACCATTCTTAGAATTTCTTTAACATTTTTCACTTCATATAATTTGGCTTTTTCTCCTCTCTATTGTCCCTTTTCTAGTTTTTCTCTTCTATTAATCACTCCTTTCTTTGAAAGGAAAATTATCATATGATCAGGTGTTCAAGGTCATATTCGGAGAATTACCCCCATCCACTACTTCATCAAATAAATCTCTTCTACCTAGATTCCAAATTGAATTATTTAATCCATTCATTTTTTTGTTATCCATAAAATAAATAATCATGATCGTCACATCTGAATCAGCTGTGTGTGTGGTGAGTCATATCAATTTTTAAATAATCTGAAGTGAATGAATTAGCTAAAGTGAAGCTGATGTACTTCAGCAAACATCAGCAGTGCCAAAATCAAGTATCACCACGCAACTTCTTAAAAAATGACGACTGTCCAGTCCAGCAAGTGATATCTGTGGGGATGCTAGACGTTCAGTCTTTTTCATTCAACATTAGTCAATGTGCTCCAACCTGCTGCCAAGTAGTGCACAGTGTTCAGGAGATGCCAAATCAGAAGAGAAAGTCCCCAAACTTGGAGAAACTCCCATTCAACTAGAAGCAGACATGATAAGAGATAATTTGCTCTACACTATTACTCAGAACTATAATATGATATAAACAAAATGTTGGAATAGTTCAGAAATAATGGAATACTTTCTCAGTTCTTCTACTGCCCATCCTCAATGCTACAAACTTCAACCAAGTTTTCTTCCTGATTCCTTAGAAACTGAAGAGAAGGCAAGGAAAGGATTATCACAAATGTACCCCAGCAGAATGCTATTTATGGAAGTAGCAGCTAAGTATCCTTATTTAGATAAATCATTTTTTTATGATAGCTTAAATAAGATCAATATTTATTTATGTTATTTATGTTCACATAACAGTAGATATATAGATAGATATAGATAACTCAGTACACAGTATATATATATATATATATATAGTACATAGTACATATATATCCTCAGGTTCTATAATCTGAAAATATTATCCTTATATGCATATCTTCAGATTCTATAATGTGAAAATATCGGAAAGAGAATGGCTGGCCCAAACCACTCAGATTAGTGTCAGTTCTTTCATTAAGAGAAATTATTAAGGGACTATTGGATAAAAAAATGATTGAATACAAGCACCTACTTTTATTTCTTCTCCAGTCCTATTAAGACAATAATAAAGAGACCTTAAAAGGTATACACTCACAAGGATGTGAAAAACAGGAGAAAAGAGAACAGCAACAAAATTTTGAAAGACCTAAAGAAGAGAAGTAGATTTAGCTGCCCCCCTCCAAAATGAATTTTAAACTGGCTATAGAGGGAGCCAAGAGCAATCTTTAAATCCTTTAAAGTTTTAGGAATTGGTGACACCACCCTCTGAAAGTGGAAAATGGTTGAAAGTCAATTTGAGTAACAGATAGTTCTCCACATCCATTATCTCTGGCAAAATAAATAAAAAAGAAAATAAATAATTGAATTTTATTCTCAAATATAGGCTCTTTAGACTGCCAAACATGAGAAAGAATAATAGCTACACTTGTAAAGCACTTACTGTGAGCCTGTTATTTTCGAAGCACTTTATTTATTGTAAATTTATTTACTCATTTCATCCTTACCTCAGTCCTATGAGATGGACATCTAATTATCCTCAAATTACTAATGCATGCAGCACCAAAAAAAGGAGAAACAAGTAACATACTGGACGCTGAGATATCTGCATCCTCCCCACCCAACCGTCTTTCTTCTCTAAGACACCATAATACTGCAGCCAAGACTCCACCCTCTAGGAAGGAGATGGAAAGACTCTACTATAGGATCCTGATAGACTCATTAGGAAAGACTTAGAGTTACTGACATCAGTGTTTCCCAACTACATGGCCAGCCAGTCACCTGCAGTAAAACACACAATCTGCCAACATGAGCTCAGAGTCTCCAATCAACTCCTTAGTACCCCACTGATAAATATAAACAAACATGAGAATTACCAGGCATCTGAGGAAAATAGCTAAAATAAAAGTTTGAGAACAAAACAAACAAAAATTTAAAAAACAACTTAAAAAATCATTTAGGAGAAAAAAAAAAGATCTTGCAGATATAAGAAGACAAAATAATTCCTGCCATTCATCTATTACCTATCCAACAATAGGTAACAGAAGATATTTTGATCATGAAACAATAATGCTATTTTTAAAAGTAATTCTCAGATAAATAAAGAGGCATTTAAATGTATATTTTCAGTAACTAAAAACTCAATAGATATGTTGGGATATACAGATTTAGAAATTTTTCTAGAAAATAATGCTAAAAAATAGAAATAGGAAATGCAAGAGAAGAGATAAGAGTATCTGAGGGCCAGTTCAGAAAGTCAAACATCCATATAAGAGGAGGACCCAAAAGAGAGAACAAGATTGAAAGGAAATAATTATCAATAAAATAATTCAAAAAAATTTCTAGAAATGATGGGTATGTAACTTTCCAAACTGTTGGATCCCACTGGTAGAGCTATAATAGCTAAAAGCAGACCCACACCAAGGCACATAATTTGGAAATTTCAGAGAACTTCAAAGAGAAGAGCTAAGCTTCTGAAGAGGAAAATAATTACGTTTAAAGGACTGGGAATCAGAATATCATTAAACTGCCCAGCATCAACATCAGAAGCTAGAAAGGCACCAAAGCATGGCCCTCTTTCAGTCAAGTGTGAGGGTAGAATAAAGATGTTTTCAGGAAAGCAATTTTCAAAAAATTTACTTCCTGTGCATTCTTTCTCAGGAAGCTACTGTGCATTCTTCTCAGGAAGCTAAAATGAGAGAGTAAATGGATACAGAGGAAGGAATGCAATGCAGAAAACAAGAGAGCCAACCCATGAGAGGTGAAAGGGGTCCAGGACTAGAAATGTGCATGGAACACAGGGGCAACCAGTCTTGTTTGGAGGAGCATGTCAGAAGATGCCTCACGTGATTTCTTCAGGAAGATAAAATCGATTGAGTACTTGATACATGTAGAGCAGAGTAAGACACTTGCCAATGAGATTGGGGTGGAATTAGTGAGAAGTACATAAAAAAACAAGCCAAAAAATAGCAGCAGCAAAAAACAGCAACAAAACAATGAATATCAGGAAATAAAAGTTGTGTAGGAAAGAAAAAATAGCATAATTTACTACATTGCTTTATCATAAATTGTATTAGCATACTTACGCTAATTTAAACACAGAATATTTACCTATTCAAAATTAAAATGAAATTATATTGAGGAATAGGAGTAAAAAGGGTACTATTAGGAGGTTAGGGTAAAAAAAGCAAAGAGAGTTAAAATCTTTTTTTTTTTCTCAAAACAGAAGTCAATAAGTGCAGCCTAAAACTGAAACACCATGAAATGACAAATCAAGTATGTTATTTAGAGATATGGAGATAAATACCAAAATAATTACTAAATTTGGTGAAAGGGAGACATCTATGTGTTTGGGGTGGGGGATTTTTTTTTTTTTTTACTTGTGAAATTTGTAAGTTATTTGACCCTTAAGCTATATGTATGTATAATTGTGACAAAAATCATAATTTAACAAAGAACAGAAAAGAAGCTCTGCAATATCCATGCTGCTCATTTGCTTGATTCTTGACATAATCTGTTCTTTCTTATAAGAGAAAACTGTTAATTTTCCTTCCTCATTCTTAACTACTTCAAAGGAGTGATTGAATTTTAAGAACATAAAGCATGGTGCTCGCTATAGCAGGGATTTAAAATTCATTTCTAAATAGTTTTATATATATATATATATACACACACATATATATGTGTGTCTATATATATATGTTTATGGGAAAATTTCAGGTGACAGATGTTAATAATCCAACAAGCTACAGGAGAAAAGAGTACCAAGGCTTTGATGCCCCAAGAGTTGCTGAAGGTCACAAACCAACTATGTAAATATCTAGTGGTAATAATACTTTAATAACAGAACTTCACTTTTTTTAATCTTTTATTCTTGGAGTTGGGGGAGGAGGGAAACATATGGTAGGAGAAGATAATGAGAGAAGGAATAAGAGCGCTGACTTAAAAATCCACTAGGAACCCAAAGAAGTCCCATAATAACTTCACTATTTACCATCACTGATTATTTCTTATGAAACGTGTGCTACAAATAAAAAGTTTTATTTGAATTCAGAATCATTTGTTTAGCCTGAAATCAATCAAGCTGCAAAAATTCCTCATCTATGGCAGCCACAAGTATATGCCACAAAACAGTCCCTTTATGCCAAGGGATGGTAATAAGTTTAGACAAAAGAAAGTCAAAGGTGACTTCCAGAATTTTTACAGCAAATTCACTGAGTGCTATGGTCTAAGTGTTTGTGTTCCCTCCCTCCACAAATTCACATGTTGAAATCCTAACATCCAAAATAATGGTGTTAGGAGGTGGGGCCTTTGGGAAGTGATTAGATCATGGGGCGGAGCCCTCATGAATGGGATTAGTGCCCTTACAGAAGAGATACCACAGAGCCCCTAGCCCCTTCCACCATGTGAGGGTACAATAAGAAGGTGGCTACCTAGAAGAGGGCCTTCACCCAACCATGCTGGCACCTCGATATTGGACTTCCAGCCTCTAGAACTGTGAGAAATAAATTTCTGTTGTTTATAAGCCATCTGGTCCATGATATTTTGTACAGCAACCTGAACAGACTAAGTCACTGGGATTCTGCGTCAGTGGGGATCTTGTTCAGTGCACTGAAAAATAATTAAGGGCAGGTGGGACTCTGGCCTTATATAAAAAGTCAGTATGGGTATCAAGACTATTAAGAACTTGATCACAACACATTGATGTATGTACTAAAAAAGAAAAGGTCACTGTTCTCTCTCATTTATAATCTGAAACACAGATACATGAGTGAGAGAGTAAACACTGAATGACACATTATTGATAGTGTCATATTTATCTGACACTATTTATCTGACACTATTGTATGTGATCAGAATATGACATTTTAGGGGATAAAAAAAGCACTGAAAACATTGCTATACATACCTTTTGACCCAACAATTTCACTGCTAGGAATCTTTCTCCCAAAATTCCACATATGTACAAAAATACATGCATAAGAATGTACACTGCAGAATTATATATGAGAAACAAAGAAAACATCTAAAATGTTCATTAATTTTAGAATTTCCAAGTGATACACCTGAATTATAGAATATTAAAAATCCATTTGACTGTATATATACAGTCATACACAGCCTTGAACGTATATATGGTAATATATCCTAGATAGTTTTAGATCAAAAAAATTTTTAAATATTTTACTGTGATCTCATTTATATTTTTAAAATATCTGCACGTGTGTACAATATGAATTTCAATGCCTAGAATAGGCCCTAGAAGAATACACACTGCTTGTTGGTAGTGATTACCTGATTACCTCTGGGAAGGTTATATGGAAAGGATGAGGGTTTAGAGAAGCCATATGTAATAGTGGGATTAAGGGTATGGACTTTGGTGCCAGACCTCTTAAAGTCTGAATCCTGGCCACTTACTGTATGTCCTCTCTAGATCCTTCAGTTTCCTAATTTTTAAAGTGTATGGGTACATGTGAATATTGCTTAGAACAGACGTGGCACATGATCAATTAGCAAGCATGAAGCAAACGTTCATCGGTATTATTAAGGGAGAATTTTAGTTTTCATTCTGTAACTGCTGTTTTATTTAACTCTTGTACAATAGATCAGTGTAATATTTTATAATCTAAAATAAAGAGTAAATCAAGAAATTTTGGTGTAATTGTTCTAATAATGATGAAATTGTACAAAAATATCTGGGCATTGAGTTCCAAGACCTTCTGCCCATTCACTGCTAAATGAACTAAAGTACTCAAAGTAAATAATTACCCCTCTACTATCTCAAGGGCAGGAAATTATTGCTCTTCCCCCTTAATGAGTCCCACAGTGCTGTGTACACAGTGGGTGTGCACTAAATATTTCCTGATAATGATAATGGTGAGGATGCTGACAGCCGTGACATACTATAAAGCTTAATTTAAAAGCCATCAGGAAAATGTAACACAGAATATGGCCCTTCTGAATTTTGTCTGCATGGGAAACAAATTCTGTTAGATTACTAATAAAGTAATTCAGGGCACATTGTAATATTGATTGCTTTGGAACCATCTGAGTTTTTGCTCATTAGTATGATCTAATTATTATTTCAGATGATTCAGAGGGCATGACAAGGTCCATTTCTATTATTTCAGTATTAAAAGTTGGTCTCCTGTAAGCATTTTCTAAATTAAATGCACAAAAGATGTTATCAACTAAATTATATTTAATCCCTGAAGCAAGACTTTGCAGCAGTGTAACTATTTTCTATTTCCTTAACTTGCAACACTACTCTGTTTCTGCAGTGACATACTCCTTTTCTGTGTGTTTAAGCAGTCCATGCATGGAGAGAATGACTTTATTGGAAACATGATGATGCCTCTCTATTCTAGCTCCATCTAAGTTTGGGGGGATGGGGCTCCAACTGTTTGTTTATAGGTTACACTCTCTCTCTTCTGCAATCACTGAAGCATCAGCCAGGTAGTATATCAACGACAATTATCCCTCCTATCGGCAAAATCTGAAACTAATCTTTAATGATGAATGTCTATCTCCTTGATGCCAGTGTGGTGGTGACTGCAGTGCTGGGAGGAGACACCACAATAAATTTATAATACAGAGAAGATACACTGCAGGGAACAAGAGCCAGGACTATGGAGTGTTGGTGGCCTTTCTCAATGGGAGAGTCTCCCTCCATAACTGTATCCATCAGCATCTAGTCAGGGAAGAAAAACTACACTAATTATCTGAACAGGGAAATTTTAACATAAAGAATTGTGAACTGTTAACAGGATATGAACTACTTAGAGGGGCAGGGAAAACTCTAAAGATTACGGGAATAGCAGACCTAAGGAGTAGCTGCCACTCTAAGGTAGAGACAGAACAGCCAGGAAGGAACAAGCTGAGAAGGGGATTCTGCCCACGGCTGAGACTGAGACCTCATTGGAGAGGGTGTACCTGTGGCTCAGTAGATGGCGGAAAAGTCTACTGAGGTGTCCCAGGTTGGGCCTGGATGCTGGGGTGCTGATGAGACACACTAATAAGCTGCTGCTGGAGCATTAATAAGACTCACTGGAAAGTCACCTTAGGTGCCAGCAAAGACTGAAAACTTGCTGAGATGATGGTGGAATTTGCAAAGAAGTCCACTCTCTGGGGTGCCCGTGAAGATTTCCAATGGGAAAGCCAAGCACTGGGGTGCCTTCCCGACTCACTGGCCACTGGCCCAGGCGGTGACAAGATTCATTGAGAGATGAGTGCCACTTGCAGTTGTACACTGAATGACGCAGAAGGATGAATCACACCATATCTGGGACAAGAAGCTCCCTTCCTCCTACTGTATCCCTCCAGTGCTCTCTATTTACAACACTAATAGTGTGCTGGCTGGCAGAGAAATATTTGCAAGGTTGAGCTTCTTTATCACAAAGCAGGGCAAAGAAGAGTGGATCTGGAACTCAGAGGCAAAAAATTGATAACTGGTACAATAGTCAAGCCTGAGATATTGGAATTATATTTTATTAAAGGACCTCCTAGAAGTGACTCTCCTAATTTCTTGACCATTTATTCATTCATTTATTAACTCAATCAAGAAATATTTATTGATTACATATCATATAACAGGTACTATACTATGGACCAAGATTAGAGTCACAAATGAAAAATATAATTCCTGGACTTGATCTCTGATGGCTGGTCTTCTCCCTGGGGTTCTTAATTCCACCCCCAGTTTGCTCAGTATTCTGTTACTCTCTTGATCTGTCCCCTCCCCCTGGCTTTCGCCTCCTTTGTTCCCAGCATGCTCCTCGGCCCTAGGTGGCTACACTCAAATAAAACAAATAACACAGTGTTTAGTCAAATATGTTTACATAAAAATCTAGAAAGATGGTGACATCCTAAAATTAGAACATTGGCAGTTGGAGAGTAGGAATCAAGCAAAGTAGGGAAGATGTTTAGGAGGTAGAATAGGCAATTCCCGGTGAACACTTTGATGGAGAGCATATGCAGGAAGAATGACAATCAGGTTTTTTTATGTTGTTAGAAAACTTTCACCAAGAAAGGGTCTACAGGAAGGAGAGGTGGCTGGGGCGGGGGGACTGAGTAGGAAATAATTAGGTTAGTTTACACGTCTGGAGTCTCGGGTGCATAAGGGGAAAGATCTAGCAGGAAGGTGATGTTTGCCTAGAACAGAAGAGCAAGTCCAGGAGTCATGATCATAGAGGAGTTTTCCCAGTTCTTGAATGAATGACTGAATGAGGAAAGTAGCACAGAGCAATATGATGAGATCTGGGGCAGAGGGAAAGCAAAGTTTCCATATATAATCCACACACATTCTCCACTGTGGGTCTACTTTTGACCTTCATTCTAGGCTAATGAAGAAGATGAAGTTATCTTCACATCATTTCCTTAGCCTGTAACAAGAAAAGGTGAGAAAATGTGGCTTCTCAGACAGATTCTCCTTTGGAAGGAAGATGGCTGCCACAGTTCCAAGTATCATGTACAGATATAGCCACATCCAGTGTGTGTGCAGGACTCTCCTCCAAGAGGTGAATGCCGTAAACCAGCCTAATGCACCTGATGCATTGGAGAGAATACAGAACACTACAAACATTGGACAGAATAAAGAACACTACAGACAATCCAAAAGGAAACTAATGATCTAAGTGAGACCTAGAGAGGGAGATCGCAGAACAAGCCTTCCATGCAGGTGCAAGGACTATTGGGCACTTAATTTCTTTTCCACTGAAAACTCCACCCCCAACATTCTGCCCTAAGGTTTATCCCTGATTTCAATTTTACAGCTTGAGCAATACGGGAGTCCTTTTTTTCTCCTTTCAAGGAATCAGTTGTCAGAATGGCAAAGGAAGGAAGAAGAAAGAAAAACAGAGGGGGATGGAAAGAGGAAGATAGCCTGCTGTTCCCCAGGCCAGAGTTTTGAGACTCAGAAATCTCATTAAAAATACATATTCGGAGGACTGACCCTCACAATTTTTCTTGCTGCTGCAAATGGCTCAAGGACCATCAACTAGAAAACGGTGCCCCTAGTGGTTACAGTGTGCTGCTGATTCTTGTATTATAGATGTGCAGTAAGAGTTTAGGATGGTGTGAACTAGGATGATTTGGGTTTAAGAAAGAAGCAGAACTCCAGCTTGGATTTAAAGAGTGGGAGAGAGCAAGGCAGACTCTTCCTATTTACATAGGAATGAACATGAAGTGCCTGTGCAACAGAACATTTCACCTGTGGGACCCTGCTCCTAGCCCCACAGCCTCTCCGAGCAGAATAAGATGGTGAGAACAGGAACTAATGTGGATGCAGTCGGCTTGAAAAGAATGGGATAATTCAAAGATACACATTTAAAGTAGCAATTTAAGATCTTACTGAGAAATCACATTCATGGGAGGAGGAGAGAGAAGAACCAAACAAGAGCATAGGAAAATGATGCTATTACTGGCAAAAAAAAAGAAGGGGGAATAGGTAGATTAAGTCAGAGACATGAGGCAAGAGGAGTAGGCAGGAACCTGGTCCTATAGAACCTACAGGTTATCTTAACAATTTTAGACTTCAATTTAAGAGTAAAGGTAAACCCTGAAGAGTCTGAAACAAGAGAGTGATGTGTACAGATTTGTGTTACAGGTAACACATCTTGCTCCACAAAGAATGAATTAGAGACCAACAGACTGAGTGCAGGGAGAATTTTGAGGAGGTGTTTGTAGTAATCCATCCAGAAGACTGTGGTCCTCTGAATATGGACAGTGGAAGTGGGGCTGGATCTATGTGAACAGATTTAAGAAACAGTTAGGAAGTAAATTTAAATAAGATTTGGGGATAGGACAGAGTAAGAGAAGAGGAAGTGTAAAGGGTCAAAGATCATGACCAGACTTTTGGCTTGGCCTTCTGTGAAGTACAGAACTTGAGAGAAAGAGAGATTACATGAATAGGGGTAGTGGTGAAGGATAAGTTCATTCTTGGATGTGTTACATTTGAGGTGACACTGAAGCATCATCCAACTGGGGAAGGATGGATGTGTCTGAAATTCAGCCTGAGGTGGAAGCTCTAGACCCTAGAATTTAAGGAAAGCCAGGCCTGTTGGAGGTCTAATGGGATGACCCCATAGGGATACCTGAGACTTTCTAGACAGTAAGCCTTAGGTAAAAAGAGTTACACAGTTTGGTTTGAGAACTGATCCAAAAAAGAGAGGTGAATTTTGAACGCATGGTTTATAAATCAAATTATCCTCTGGTTCATCCCCTCAGGAACCCACACTGCATTCTTGGGTTAGAGACCTTAAAAAACCAGAATGAGTAAAATCTACATCTGCTTCTTCTCCATAACCTCAGTGGACACTGAAAGTAGAAGGCTTTAGTAGCAGTAGGTCTCCAGGGGCAGGAGTGACATTCTTTGTGATGAAAGTACATCAGGCACAATGATGGTGCCTTCAGGATCCTCTGCACTAGTGCCCTGCAGAGGAGTTACCAGGGAAATTGGTGGGGTCTTTCATGGGCATTGGTGGATAGTGACCATGGTGATGATTATCACACAAAGGAGCTTAGAAATACATCCCTCAAGTGCCAATTTTTGTAAATTCAAGAGGATCTTACTGGAAAGAAACTTACAAACAGCCAACTAGCAGAACTCACGTGGACCCCTCAGCCATCAATGTCCCATATAGAGCTGTGCTTAGGCCAGGCATAATTGGATGAATACCGTGAAAAAGCCTCCTTGAGGGGCCCATCCCAGTAATGCACTATCTATTTATGGGAGCAGGACATATCTAGACCAGTATGTTACAACAGAAGCTCTCTGGCTCAAGAAAAGAGTTTGTTAGAAAAAGAAAGTCTCCAGAATTCACTGCTAGTTGGTATCAGCCTGTTTATCAGTTGAGCTAACTCATACCTGCTGAGCCAGTTTTCTTCTATGCTTTTAGAAAAGGGGAGAAAATGAGCCTCCAGGGCCTTCCAGATTCATCTCTCTTTAATGGTAAAAGATGCACTTGCAAAAACTATAAAGATACTTTAGCTTAAAGGAAAGAAAATAATCGATGCCACATTCAACCTAGTTGTAAGAGGACAGGAGCAATCCCTTAGGAGAGGGCACACTTCAAAAATTTCCATTTAAGAAGGGCTTAGATGTATTGTCAATGCTTTAGAAACTCCTAGAAATATCTGGGGAAAATATGGGGTACTTTTTTGGTGATCAACAAAAAGAGCATGTAGGAGAGGAGCCAGAGAAATATTCTTTTGGGTCTCAGAAACATGTAGTCTGGGACAAGTGGATTATCCACTTGTCCCAACAAAATGGATTACAGACAGATACACACATATATGGAGGAAAGAATTATCATATAGTCCCTCTACCAACATGTCAGTAAATTTAAATCGGACACCATTTTGCTTAAAGTAGGCAATAGATACCTTGACCATCAAAAGGGCTCCGAGTATTTTAGTTTTATTTTAAGAGAGAAAATTCAGATACCATGGAAACATTTTTACTGACCTAGTTTTGTTTCTGCATTGAGCTGGAGATGAGGAGTAAATGTGGAAAACAGAAATCAAGAAGAAGAAACATTTCTGTTTCTTTCCATTTATTTTTTTTATTACTCCACCTCAAGCTCCATATCAACACATTCCCTACTTTCCTTAAAGTGCTAAATTATCTCCAGGGATTAGCCACAAACATCCTTTTCCTTACAATCAGTAGGAACAAGCCCCCATTTGTTTTGTGTGCATGTGTGTGTGCAGTGCACGTGTATGTACTCTTAAATCCTCGATTCTTTACTGATATCGCAACAGCCACCATCAACTGGAGCCCCCATTTCATTCTTTCCTCTTTCTTTTATTAATAAATCACACACACCCTTATTCAGGTTTGAGCAGGCACCCAGCTAGACTGCATTTCCCTGGCCTCACTTGCATTTAGCAGTAGCATTGTTACCAAATTCC
Organism: Eschrichtius robustus; assembly: GCF_028021215.1. NCBI lineage: Eukaryota > Metazoa > Chordata > Mammalia > Artiodactyla > Eschrichtiidae > Eschrichtius > Eschrichtius robustus. The sequence continues at coordinate 101,060,018 of NC_090831.1, read as the reverse complement.
CACCCAGGGAATGAGAGCAGCAGCAGGAATCCATGTGGTTCCCTGGTACCCCTTCCTCTCTTTTCTCCTTCTCCTGCTTACTGGCATGTAAGGGCAACTGGAGCAGCCACTTTCTAGAGATGGAAGCCACATGTGGAGGAGGACAAAGACGACCATCTCATCTGTCGCTTGGGGGACCTCATGGAGCAGAGGTGTTACATTAAACAGAATCAAACATTTACTTTATTTAAGCTCCTTCATTTTTAGGCCTCAGTCATAGCAACTTAGCTTGTACCCTGATTACAAATATCAAACGACAGAGAATTGCCAGCCTATTTTGTAGCACTGTATTCGGAGAGGTACGCATTGCTGAAGACTTTGGCATGTATGTTTCATCTAATTCAGTCTTACTCCTACATCTATTGATGTCCACTTTACTGTGCAAAATTTCAGCTGTTTCTCAGATATCTAGTTTTTTGTTAACACTTAAATCTGGCTGATATTTATTTTTAGCTCACCAGGTGTTAATATTTTATCTGATATTTTTCAAGTCACTTCACTTATAGAAATGAGTTCTGAAGGCACCAAATATTACTCATTGCATTCAAGAGGCCAGAATGATTGCATTAAGTTAAATCTCTGTCTTTCTAGCTGATAGCCAATGATTCCCATTATGACAAAGCTGTGTTGACTATCATCAAAAGAAATGTCACAGTACACAGACTTCTGGTTTTATTGGCTAATTTGGTGGAAATAAAACTAATGTGGTTTTTGCAATGAAACTAAGACTCTAAGGAATGTTCTATAAAGTCTTCCCTCTGCAAAAGCATGATTAATTAGTGTGCTCTATTTAACCATCTCCCTTTTTATTTTATTTTACTAAGGGTGTTTTTCCTCCCCTGGCATATGGTTAGAAAAGTATTATATTTCATGCAGATTTGGACAGTATTTGCCACCTTTAAAGTTTGAAGAGTTACAGGTCATACTCCTTTGCATTGGAAAACCCCACTAGCTGCTTATCTAGTGAGATTTAAGGGCACCAAAACTCTCACTGCCTTAAGATATCTCCTTCTTGTTGTAGTAAGCCAACTCTCATTATGAATGTCTCACATTTTTGTTAGAGTATTACCTTTGGAAATCCCTGTTCAAAATGTGATTGTACCATTTTAAATGGATAGTATATAGCATGTTCATGTGTTGGCAAAGATGGAATTTTTAGATTATCTAATGTCATATAGCCAGATGGCATGAGGTTTTGGATCATAAGAGAGATACATTTTTATATTAGGGAGAAATAACAACATGGCTAAAAGAGCCTATAAATAATGCTCTAGTGAGCATTGAGTCATGCAGGAAGAACTGAGACACGTTGGATAGTGAGGACATCTTCTTACTGGCAGAATTTGAATGGGGTCTAGGGAATATAGTAGTAATGTATTTCTGCATACAAATGTTTCATTTATTTTGATGGCTGTGTAACATACATATAGGAGAATAATGGAAATAGACGCTAAGCTATTCAGGGATGGTAGGGCATCAGGTGCCAACTCAAATGGGTCAGGAGAAAAAATAAAAGCTCTCTGCAAATGGCATTATTTTTTTCTTTTTTATGGCTGAGTAATATTCCATTGTATATATGTACCACATCTTCTTTATCCATTCTTCTGTTGATGGACATTTAGTTGCTTCCATGGATGGACCTAGAGATTTGCATACTGGGTGAAGTAAGTCAGACACAGAAAAACAAATATCATATGATATTGCTTATATGTGGAATCTAAAAAAAAGGGTACAAATGAACTTATTTACAAAAGAGAAGTAGAGTTGCAGAGGTAGAAAACATACTTATGGTTACCAGGGGATAAGGGCAGGGAGGGATAAATTGGGAGATTGGGACTGACATATACACACTACTATATATAAAATAGATAACTAATAAGAACCTGCTGTATAGCAAAGGGAACTTTATTCAGTACTCTGTAATGGCCTATATGGGAAAGAATCTAAAAAAGAAAAAAAAGAGTGAATATATGTATATGTATAATTGATTCACTCTGCTGTACACCTGAAACTAACACAGCATTGTAAATCAACTATACTCCAGTAAAAATTAAAAAAAAAAAAAAAGGAAGAAATGCAAAGAAAAAAAAAGCTCTCTGTACTAGACTTGCAGCTATTCTGTACATTTGTGATTGGTTCAAAATAAGTTTTTTTTAAAAAATATTCAAAAATCAACATTGAAAGAAAATATGTTAAAGAAATGCTCAATCTCATCAGTGTTACATCAACTCACTTGTACTTCTCAAATAATAACTTACTACTTTCTTTATGTGATTCAGTCTGTGTGTGTTCAACTCTGAGTATTACAACAGAGATTAAGAGTACAGAATCTACAGCTAGATTATCTGAGTTTGAATCCAGTTCTGTCATTTACTATCTGTGAGATATGGGCAAATTACCTTACCTCTCTGTTCTCCAGTGTCCTTATTTATAAAAAGTAAGGATAAAATGAGTTAACATATATAAAGCATTAAAGTATTGACTGATACATATTTATGGATAAATAAATGTTATAGAGTCAACTTTGTTATATAAAGGATTTTGAGTCGTTCTAAGTATACTCACAATATATTACTAATAATACAGCAATAGTAATGACAATAATACTAATACATTCTAAATCCATGACTAACAATATATTTTTCACAATAAATCGCAATTTTCATTTTACCTATATTAAATATTTAGCTATTTTTCATAAGACTGGTAACTCTGTTTTCTCTTTCAGGGCTTTCAAGGTGATATACGAGGGATATAGAAATAGCAACATTTTTAGGGAAGATTTTGAAAACTGCTTGAAACTGGGAGTTAAGGGCCGTGTGCTTTAGATAATAACACACTTGGGACAGTACTTCATAAGGTTATATGAGCCAGCTCAGGCTATAAAAGCAATACTAGCAGTGGCCTGGCATCACGCTATGTTCTGGGAAAGCTGTGTTAATGAAATACAGTCTCAGTTTCTTGGGCTGGTGATTTTTTGGTTCATTATCAAAGAAATATAGACCGTTTCCTGCCCAAAACCCTTATGCCAAGAATTCGATGACCTCCACAAACAAGCTCAGCAAATTCCCATGATGTCAATCCCCTGGGCAGTTTTCCGAGATAGCAGTTCATGGCTGGGCCTTCTTAGAAATATTTCCACAAAGTGGGGAAAAGGTGGGCGGTGGGGAGCAACTCTGCCCCCTCTGTTCACAAAGTAAGTAAATAAATCACACTGAGTCTGTCTAGCACTGCCATAGACTTTTCTCTCATTAAAGAATCCCTAGATAATATTTTTTTCAGTAGAAATAGATTTCTGTTTTCTTTCTAGATCAGGCTATTCTGACTCAGTTATTCAGATTCTAAAGCAGGAGTTTAGTGAGTCAGGTGAGGGGTCCAGAGTATCATCTCCTGTGAAGGCGTGCCTTGTTAGACTGTGGATTAAGCTCAGAAAGAAGTGGTAGGTTCATTTGTTTTGTTTCTTAGATTCCACATATAAGTGAAAACATACCATATTTGTCTTTCTCTGTCTGACTTACTTCACTTAGCATAATACTCTCTAGGTCAAACCATGTTGGCACAAATGGCAAGATTTCATTCTGTTTTGTGGCTAATATTCCATTATATACACCACATCTTCTTTAAATCCAGTCATCTATCGGTGGACACTTAGGTTGCTTCCATGTCTTGCTATTATAAATAATGCTGCAATGAACATTGGGGTACATATTTTTTTTATTACTGTTTTTGTTTTCTGCAGATAAATACCCAGAAGTGGAATTGCTGGATGGTATAGTAGTTCTATTTTTAATTTTCTCAGGAACCTCCATACTGTTTTCCATAGCGGCTGTACCAATTTACATTCCATCAACAAACAGTGCATGAGGGTTCCCTTTTCTCCACATTCTGGCCAACACTTGTTATTTCTTATCTTTTTGATGACAGCCATTCTGACAGGTGTGAGATGATATCTTGTTGTGTTTTTCTTTTTGTTTTTTTTTTAAATATTGCCTGGTGAGGCCAGGTATCTGTGTTTGTTTGTTTGTTTGTTTTCTGTAATCTTTTATTTATTTTTTATATTTATTTTTGGCTGTGTTGGGTCTTCGTTTCTGTGCGAGGGCTTTCTCTAGTTGCGGCAAGCGGGGGCCACTCTTCATCGCGGTGCGCGGGCCTCTCACTATCGCGGCCTCTCTTGTTGCGGAGCACAGGCTCCAGACGCGCAGGCTCAGTAGTTGTGACTCACGGGCCTAGTTGCTCCGCGGCATGTGGGATCTTCCCAGACCAGGGCTCGAACCCATGTCCCCTGCATTAGCAGGCAGATTCTCAACAACTGCGCCACCAGGGAAGCCCTCTTGTTGTGGTTTTGACTTGCATTTCTAAGATGACTAGTGATGTTGAGCAACTTTTCCTGTGCCCAAAACGAACAAACAAATATAACAAGACAGAAAAATACTCACAGATACAGAGAACAAACTAGTGGCTGCCAGAGAAGAGGGGGTTGGTGGATGGGCGAAATAGGTGAAGAGGATTAAGAGGTACAAACTACCAGTTATAAAGTAAATAAGTCATAGGGATATAATGTATGGCACAGGGAACATAGTTAACTATATTGTAATAACTTTGTACAGTGCATAATGTATAAAAATATCAAATCACCGTGTTGTGTACACCTGCACCTGAAAACTAATATCATATTGTAAGTCAACTATACTTCAATTAAAATAAAAATAGAAAAGAAGCGGTGGGTGAGAGGTAGAACACTAGTGCTGCAGGACTTCATTCTCCACTAAGACTCTGGTTCATTATACACACAGCAAATGGGTTTATCCAGTATTGCCTGTTCTCTTTCCTAGACTGTTAAACTTGAAATTAGCGGAAGATAAACTCACAAGATTGCATAGGAACCCAAACTTGGTTTCATGTGGAGAGGGGAGAGGATGTGGGATTTAGTGGATAGCGAGAGTTTTCTTCTCACAGTAGATTATTGCTGTTTCAACGTCTCTCTGCACTTGCCTCTATTAAGCAGAACTGTTGAAGTGGTATCTCCCACTTAGACCATAAGAGTTAAGGTTAATGTTTATTTTTTAGTACTTTAAAGGTTAATAATATTCTATATCTAGAGCACTTTGCACACAGTGACTGACACACTGTAGATGTTCAATTACATACTTACAATTTTTTATTTCATTCATTAATTCTGTTCAGGCAGGCAACTGGTCATCAGCCCCCTAAAATTATTTTTCTTTCCTGCCCTCTGGGATTATTAGCGCTCTTCTGATATCCCTAGAAATTTTACCCTTCTATTCATCAAAACCTGCTTGAAACCATACCTGCCCTCAAAGCAGAATAACCAAAGTCAGAGAGGCACTGAGTCAAACATTGGCAGCGTCCATCGTATGTGGTCATAGCCGAAGGATCCCAAGCATCTTGGTGTCATTCCCAAGATCATCTGTACTGTGGAGCTACATGTATTAGACCACCTGCCTCTGATTCTGTTGAATATTCTATTCACCTAGCAAGCTTCCTTTGCTTTGATTCTGTATTCACTAAGCAAGCTTTACGTTTTTATTTCACTTCCCATATAATTCTTCCAACAAGAAAAGAATGTTCACCACATACAATTCAATTTTTATCCCTATATTAGTTATTTCTCCCCCCAAATTAACAAATTAATATTCAGGTTTTATACACTGGTTTTGAAGCTTCATTTGGGTCTGTCCATGAGATGTGGCAGGAGTGCTAAAAAAAAAGTTCTTTCTGAGGCCGCAAAGCTGAGAAACAGATCTAGGCTTCAGAAATGAATGGTAGCCACCAACTGAGGTCTTCTGAGAGACATAGGGTGGCCTTTCCCCAGATGAGTACATACTCTGCAGCCCATGTGCTTTCCATACACTTGATGCATGTTACAGTAATTCTGTAGAAGACATTAATGATACTGAACTCTTTCCATTTGGCTTCTGGACCCAGACACAGATTCGATTACTGGCTTGTCGAAAGTAATCTATCCGACATCAAATGGACATTGAAGTGGCCATTTCTACAGTCACCATACAAGACCACTGCACAGATCATCCAAATATTGCAGCCATACTCATTGTCCATACACAATACTGTGCAATCACTCTGGGTGCGAGGAGGACCTTCACAGTGTGGATGACACTGACAGTATGCGGTCTTAACAGTGCTCCTGTTTAGCTGCCTACGCTTGAAAGTTGAGCAGTACACTGCATGGCTGACTCTTTCATTTTACTCATTTTAACCATCAATGAGATCGGCTGCCCAGTAGAAGAGCGTATGAGCTTTGTCAGATGATCAGGATGCCCTGATGGGACTAGAATTGGTTAAATTCCTTATTATTCTTCTGCTTTGTTTTAGTCTTAGTTTTAACAACAACCACCAAACTTACTCTTATTTATGCTTTACCAATTTTATTATTTATCCTCATGATAAGTAGGTGAGACAGGTAAGGTAGATACTATTATTCTCATTAGATTGATGAGGGAAGAAGCTTAGAAAGGATAAATAATTATACCAAGCTCAACACAGTCAATAGATGATAGAGTTGGAACTTGAAACCAGATCCAATGATCTATGAAAATACTAGTCATGTATTAGTTTAATAGACTTTAGAATAGTGGTTCTTGCATTTTAGTGTACTTAAGAATAAGTTGGGACCCTGACTACACATCGAACTAATTCAAGCTGCTAGTTAGTTCCTCCTTCCCAAAACAATTGTGGTGAAACAATAGTCAGAAACAAAGCAGGAAAAAAAAAAAAAAAAAGAGGGAAACATGGACCTGAAAATCTAACCAAAACCTGTCACCAACTTTTGGGGAAACCACGGTGCTTGGGTTGGTTAGTGATATAGACATAATAATGGTAAGATTGGTTAGATAAGAGCTATTAAATTAACCTGAATTCAGAGAAAAGAATTTTTAAAAGAAAATACGAAATGAAAGCTAAAAGATACAAAGAACAGGAACAGAAGTATCAAAATTGGATATTAGACATTACTAAAAAAAAAAAAGGAAAAGAATAAGGCAAGAAGAAAATATTTGAACAAACAAGATAAAGTTTGTCCAATTAAAGTAAGATAGAAGATGGAAAATCTAGATTGAAAATCCTTAAAGAGAAACAGGAGAAAAAAGGACAGTTTCACACCCAGACATATTATTATGAATTTCAAAACATGAAAGAAAATATAAAAGTTTATGAGAAAAAGGACCAAAACATTTTAGAAGGCTATTTGCTGGGTTAAAGAATAGATGCATTTGCGACAGTAATTGGTATTGCTGGGGTTACTCTCTATAGGAATTGCACCAGTTTATAGTCACACCAGCAAAGTATGAGAGATGACTGCAGCTCAGCCAACATGGTGCATTATCAGACCTGGAATTTTTGACATTTTGACAATGGTGTCACCCAATGGTGACAGTATCACCATTAGTGGTGATAATAAACCACTCACTGAAGGTGCAGCTCTGTTCTCAAAAACCATTAATACCTAAAAAGTGAAGTTGTGATCACTTTGAGTACTTAAAACGTCACAAAAGCATGAAGTCAGAAGTTGTGGAACTAAGTAGAAGTATGTGAATAAGGCTCCCTCCCACCCACTGCGAGAATTCCCCTCACCTCCATTGGAGTCACTGCCCTTTCCAGATCCTAGGCCACTTAGCACAGTTGATAGTGCAACTCAGGCCACGCACAGGGAGAACAGAGGCTGGCGGTTCTAAAAAGAGAGTTTCTTCTTTTATTGCCCGCATTAATCTGTTCTCTACACTCAAAATTATCTCCCCTACATCTATTCCATCAATTAAAGATTCACCAATTCATTTAGCATAGCAAGCTCCTTTCCCTCTCTCCCCCTTTCCTCCCCGCTCATTCTATTGGGTCTTTAGACAACATTTAGTTCACTGGTTCTCAACCCCCGCTGTACAATAAAGTCACCTAAGGAGGTTTATAAAACTCCCCCTGCCTGTGCCTCAAGCCAAGCCCATTAAATCAGAATCTCTGGAGGTGAGGGGTCCAACGTGTTATCAAGTCTCCTCAGGTGATTCTAGAATACAGCTGACAGTTCAGTTCCCCCTCATCTAGTTAATCAATTAACACTTCATGGATAGTGAAGAGCAAGCTTAAGGCTGCAACAAGAATTTTGGTAAACCTTGAGAAGTGCTTTTGGAGATGGCACATTCCGGAGGATACCATTTCTGGACAGGGCGTGGCAGTAAAGAATTTGTTTTCCCAGAGAGCAGCACGAAAAACTTGGGAAAATTTGACATTTTGCTTTATTATTCCAGAATGCCCTGAAAATTTACTCTCTTCCTTTCTTATCACTCTAAAGGAAAGATTAAAATTTACAAATGATCTCCCTTTCTTCCTGTCGCTTATTACTCCACACTTCACCCTCCCCCCCACCCCGCCTAAAATAGACACATCTTTTTGTTTCTCATATAGCCTACTTTCCAGACGTTAAGTATCAGATATTCAGCAACACAGAAATTGAGTAGAATTCTTTTCTCAAAGAATTATGACTATCAAATGCATTTGATGCAAATGTATAATGCATTTGGTGCAAATGCATAATGATTATCAAATGCATTTTTCTAATATTTGAAGATGTTTGTCATGTTGAAGCAATTTCCCTCTCACTTCCTGCGTGTTTAAATGTGAATGAATAGGCTAATGTGTAACTAGGATTCTATCTCTGCCGACTGGCTGCTGGTATTTATAGCTAACCTTTTAGACAATAACGGCTATTCCAAACCTAACAATCCCATTCTGTTTACCACAGTCTTTTCCATATCCGATGCATATGGCCTGAAAATAGAATTTCCTTGATTTTAATCATTGCCCCCATTTTCTCCATTTTCCATTTTGCCGTTAAGTCTTCCTTTTCTCCGTTCTCCCACAAGGTAATTTTGCTCATATTCCTACTCAGCAATTCCAAATAATGAAAGCATGTCTTTTTGAAATAAATTTTATTTACACAGATTGAAAATATGATTGTGTTAATGACAGCACTACTTTGGTTATTGCAGAAAAGGGAAATAGGTGCTCCCTATATTTTTGGCCATATGTACACTGAACCCATTCATTCTTCTTTAATTCTATATTTTCATTTTGTGCCACAATAATAATAGATCCCTATTTAATGTGCAGGTAACACATTTTTGTTTTGGGGGATCTGAGTATAATAATTTAAGATAAGAGACTTACCTAAAACCCAGGCTGTATTGACACTAAAAGATTATACATTTAAATAGTTATGATATAAAATAACCTGACTCTTATTCCATAAAAGGTTCATATTTTTAAAAATACAGACAACTGAACTAGAAAATGATATTAAAATAGAGCTTATCAAATTTACCACTTTTTGAAACTTCATTTCACTTATATAAAACGTGATTGTAAACTCAACCTGATTAAAAGCTTAAAGAAGTTGAACTAGTGCTAATGAAACAATAAAATATTTCTTTTACCATTAAAGACAACTTGAGAATTTGGGGGAATTTTGATTTGCTGCTAACTAGCTATAAAGCAAGCAAAGTTATACAAATCCAGATGAATGAGGGTTTTAAAAGTGTCCTCAATATGGAAATAATTTGCTAGTATTTTCTCAAACTTATCAGAAAGTTGTTCTACATTTATGTCCAATATTTAATTTATTTAAAAATAAAGACTTCCTGCTCACCACATCCTTTCTCTTATAATAGCAACATGTGGCAAAAAATGTAAATTAGTTATTATGAATCACTTTTCTTGGGTTTTTTCAGTCCATTTGAATGTCTTTCACCTCCTTGTTTTATATCCCATTTTCCATGTCACTTTCCAAATGAGAAATGTCAGTCTGTTTTAGCTTTAACAGTGTGCGGCTCTTAGATAGCACTGAGGGTTAATTGGAATTTTCTGTCTACAGAAATTTTCTGTCTACAGAATTTTCTGGTTACATTCTGAAAATTAAAGAGTCAGTTCATCAATAAGCCTGTGTTATCATTTCCATTTCTGCTGTTCCTCAAATTCAGTATGGGAGTCTGACTTTTATCTTTCATGGTAGTGATTGCCAAGGACAAAATTCTTAGCTATGGTGATTTTCTGGGACATCATTTTCTTTTTTTAATAAGAAAAATATGGCATCCTTAACTAGTTTATGTTGTTTTATGGCACTTTAAAAAGTAAATATTATGTGACTACACAAATTAAATGGAAAAGTTTTCATAATTAAAGAATTAAATTACTGATTACAAATGTGGTTTTCATCTTTGGTGTAATGTCTATGTTTAGGGCTGAGATAAAGAATCAACTGAATTAACTAGAATGGAATTTAACAGGAATGTATGTCACATTTTCTGCTTATATTTTTACAAATATTTAACAAGAACCGCCCAGTACAACTTGTGAAAGAAAAAGCTGAGAAGTTGTGTTGGATGGTAAACTTCATGCAAGTCAACAGTAGCTTTGAAAAACTGAATTTGTTATTTTGCTACATTATAATAGAATAGTGTGTTGAATAATCTACCCTTCTCTTTACTGGTTAGGTTACACCTGATGTATTCCGTTTAAGCTAGTCATCACAATTTATGTTTTTTAAAAAAGATACGGGCCAGGATCCTGTACAGTATTTCATGGAACATATTTTATTAGTAGTTATTGAAGAAAAAAAAGGGTTCTATGGTCAACCACCGAATTAAACAGATTTCTTTACTGCAAGACTTCCCAATGCTTTTAATAGGCAAAGCACAGTTTAATTCTATGAGAGGATACAGTGTGTACATTTTTTTCAAAGTAATTGACCGTAGAATTCTTTTTTCATATAAAATCTATTACCATATTGAAAAATAACTTGAGGGATAACTGGGTTCTACAGAATACAGTTGAGAAAATGCTGGTATGTTCAACTGGAACTTGATCAAAGCAGAATAACCAGCCAAACATTTCTCCACTCCTGGCCTGACCTCCTCATCACACAGGTCTCTCTCTTCTGATCTCTTCTCTGTGAACTAGATGTTGTCTTGGAGTTTGGCTTATACTCAGATTAAAGGAAAAATATATTTCTTGCCTTTTGAAATATCTGAAGCAGACAGAAGAACAGATTTGCTTGCTACAGATTTAAAAGTTTTATGATTAAAGTTCAAAGCTGGGATATTAGAATGTGTGCAAACTGTTGATGGTGACATATTTACAATTCAATGCTTTCCTTTAATGTGGAAAACTTCTATTGGAATAACCGTATAGAGATGGAGTTTGTTACTGACAATCTCATAGCTTCAGATCTATAAGAATTTAGCCAAATTTTCTTTGGGAGTATATAGCACAGCAGAATACCATCATTTGCAATGTACAAAATGAGTCTAGCACATGCCAGATAATCTTTCAGTGAGCACAATACTTGTAGGAAACACAAAAATTATGAAAGTAGATTCCGGAGCTACAGAGCACCCGAAAAGCCAGCCAGCGCAATCATTTATCTGATACTTGAATTCCTTCTACCCAGTTAAATGGTTTGGTAGCTAAGGAGATGACGAAATACCCCACAGCAATAGTGTCCAAGCAGAGTTAACTGAATCAAGTGACCTTCACATTCCTCTCTTTACTAAAATATTGTAACTCTGATGTGAAGGATTAGAATTAATCCAAAATAGGAAATATTACACAATTTTACATATTGCATTTAAATAATCTTATGCTGATCTGTGGAAGGCAATTGCTGGCATTATTGCATCAATTGTTTTAGAAAGAAGCTATTTATTAAACTGTTGTTCCATTCACACTGCTTACACACACCAGAGGCGGGAAATGGTTCAGAGAGGAAATGGAGAAGAGTTCATGCTTGACAAATGTCCTGAAAAATCAACAGGGGGTATGTTTTAGCTTTTATTGTTTCTGATCAGTATCTGATCTGCTGAGGGCATCTGTAATGTTGAGAGGTTCCTGCCTGACGTTGACGCCGTCTTCAGCTTAGCCAGTTGACAGATCCTGTATTACTCCTTCCCTCCCATTTATCATTTCTCAGATACTCTCAGTACTTTTGGAGAGTGCTTAGAATTTCCAGTTACACAGAAAAATGTAAACAATAGAACCTCCAGTAAGTTTGGGGAATCTAAAGCAGGGAGGATGTGTGCCTTATGCGACAGGATGTTAAAATGCTTTCAGTGTTAGAGTCTTTTCTTTATTTGTTAGCATTATTGTTTTAGAATTGTGCTCTTTGAATTCAACCAGTCTAAATTTCTTTTTTTTTTTTAGATAGTAGTCATCTTTTTCTTTTTAAAATTTATTTATTTCTTTATTTATTTTTGGCTGTGTTGGGTCTTCGTTTCTGTGCGAGGGCTTTCTCTAGTTGCGGCAAGCGGGGGCCACTCTTCATCGCAGTGCGCGGGCCTCTCACTATCGCGGCCTCTCTTGTTGCGGAGCACAGGCTCCAGACAGACGCGCAGGCTCAGTAGTTGTGGCTCACGGGCCCAGTTGCTCCGCGGCATGTGGGATCTTCCCAGACCAGGGCTCGAACCTGTGTCCCCTGCATTGGCAGGCGGATTCTCAACCACTGCACCACCAAGGAAGCCCCGGTCTAAATTTCATGTTCAGTCAAGACCCATACCAAGGCTTGTTAATGTCTTTGCGGCTCCCATAAAGATTATTTCTTTTTTATTCTTTTTGGCACCTACAAAATGTAGCCTGTTTTCAGATCAAATCTGTATTATTCCAGTAGCGTTTGAAATGGTCTCTGGCTCCACCACAATTTATTATGCACACCTCAGATGACTTTTGTTCAAGACATGCAGTTTTAGAGTTGGACGGCCCCTTTGGGATTCTTACCCATCCAGTAGCACAGGGACATTCCAAAACTCACTGTTATTGACTCCCATTACCAATATTGTGCTCAATGTCCTTTCCAGCCTCAGATCCCACTATTCTCCTACACCACCCTAATCCATTTTGTGCCCATCATACCTCAGAACTGACTTTTCAATTCTTACCCCTACTTTGCCCCTTATATTCTTTCTTCTCAACTTATTCTCCTGAGATTGTTTAATTGACATTTTATAATTATAAGAGGATGGGAGATTTGCACTCAGTCATGAGAAATAATACACAGGGGTCCCTTGGCAACATTTTGCAAAATTATAGTACAATATCACAACCAGGACACTGACATTTGATACAATCCACCAATCTTATTCAGATTTCCCAAGTTTTACCTGTTCTCCATTTTATGTATGTGTGTGTGTGTGTGTGTGTGTGTGTGTGTGTGTATGACACAATTTTATCACCTGTGTAGGTTTGTGTATCCACTGACATGGTCAAGATACTGAATGGTTCCAGCACCACAAGGATCCCTCGCGTTGCCCTTTTATAATCACAGTCACCTCTTTCCTCCCCAGTCCCCCAGACCTAACCTCTGGAAACCACTAATCTGTCTTCCATTTCTAAAATATTGTCATTTCAAAATGTTCTATAAATGGAATCATATAGTATGGAATCTTTTAGGATTGGATCTTATCACTCAATTCCCTGGAGATTCATCCAGGTTAAGCTTTTGGTATGTCAATCATACCAATAGTTTTTTTTAATTGCCATTTAGTTAATGTTCGTTGACTAGATAAATATATAATTTAATGATTGAATAGGGATAATTCCCTAATGCCCTGCTTTTTTTCTGAAAATATTTGGTTTAGACACTTTTTGACATCAGTTTTCTAGAATATTGCATGCTTCCTGGTTTCATGAGAATTGAACATACTTAAAGAATATACTTTCTTTTATCACAATGACACCTCAATACTTAAACACGTCAGGATAAAAACAAACACTTCTGTGGGAAGAAGAATTACTTTGCAGCTCCCACACAAAATCTTGGATGAAACCCAGCTGGCTGATATGTAACAGAGATAGCACAAGCAGGAAACTGGGAAGATCTCAAATAAGGAATCCCAGAGCTCATCCTTATTAGCCAGGGTTCTCAACTCTAGCTATACAGAAGAGTTATCTGGTGAATTGTTCAAAAACATTGATGCTGGGGCCCCACAGAGATCAATAGAATCATAATTTGGGGGGGTGGGGCAGGTTCATTCAATTCAGAACTGATATTTGCCAAAGTGATTATTTCCACTTGGCATCCAGCATTCATTTTGATTGAACAATGCCAGTTCTTATCAGTTTTTAAGTATTTTGAATACCACCTCTAATTATATCACACATTACATGATATCCTGGAATTTAACAGATTACTTGACCATGATTCTGAAATTTACATTAGAAAATTAAAATAGAATTCTAATGTCTTTGGTTGACAACAGAACAGGTGACATAAATTGTAAAGTCCCCTCTATAATCCTTATAAACAACTCACTCCATAAGTCTGCTTCCAAATCACCAGTAATAGTTACATATGTAGACAAAGCCCCAATATTTCTTTCTAATCTTTTCTTGTATTTGTTTGTAAACAAACATTTATGGACAACTTGTTTGTGCCTCATCTCTGCAATACATCCTTTAGTCTAGTCTAATGAAATCCTTTTAAGAAGTTTTGACAGACATTGCTGATTTCCTTCCAATATCCTCTGCCACTCTTCTTACTAATAGAACTTTATTTTGGAGTGGCAGTGTGTCAACTAAAATCTCAGTTTCTTAGCCTAGGTGTCCTTGAAGCTATGAATAGCCATGTAACGTAGTTATGGTTAATGATGTGGAGATATGGTACCAGGTGGGAGGTCTAGAAAACTATTCTCACCTAATAAAATATTGACTAGGCTAATATTGTGTGCACATTTTTGTCTGTCATTTTTCCCCATTATTGTTGCCCTCAGTGCAGATGACATGAATGGAGGTGTGACAGCCATTTTGTGACCATGGGTTATACACTATGGACAATGGAACAGGAAGCTAGATGAAGCCTGGTTTCTTAAGCACCTTCACTGGATTTAATCTGAATGCCCCTGTCTTTTGGCTATTGAGTGAAATAAACCACTTGTTTGTTTAGGATTCTGTTACATGGGACAGATTCAATTATGTATTATAAAGGAGTTGAAATCACCTAGGACAGGTAGCTTCTGTGTAAAATTGTGTAAGTTACTTGCCCAGTTTCCATACATGTAGTTCCTTAACCATCTAACATAACATGTTCTACTTTCTTTTTTTTTTTCTTTCATAATCTTACCAAAAAAAAGTTTTATTAATGGCAATACTTTATTCAACAATATGATTTCCAATGGAAAACAAAATTCCCCAGATAAGTTAAAACATTGAATCAAAGGATGGTGACCATTTATAGGATCATCAAATGGAGAGAGTCCTAGCTAGCTACAGTTAGGCATCCCAAGGAGAGAAACTTGCCACAAAAACCTTAAGTTACAAAAAAGAAAAAAAGCAAGCAAGCAAGCAAGAAAGAAATAGCAAGCTTTTGTCAGAAATTCAATAATTAAGCCATTATATAGTACTTTACAATTTAACAGACGTTGGATTTGGTTTTGGGGGGGATGGTTTGCAAGCAGTATATATATATATATATATTTTTAACATCTTTATTGGAGTATAATTGCTTTACAATGGTGTGTTAGTTTCTGCTTTATAACAAAGTGAATCAGTTATACATATACATATGTTCCCATACCTCTTCCCTCTTGCGTCTCCCTCCCTCCCACCCTCCCACCCTCCCTACCCCTCTAGGTGGTCACAAAGCATCGAGCTGATCTCCCTGTGCTATGCGGCTGCTTCCCACTAGCTATCTATTTTACGTTTGGTAATGTATATATATGTCCATGCCACTCTCTCACTTTGTCACAGCTTACCCTTCCCCCTCCCCATATCCTCAAGTCCATTCTCCAGTAGGTCTGTGTCTTTATTCCCGTCTTGCCACTAGGTTCTTCATGACCTTTTTTTTTTTCCCTTAGATTCCATATATATGTGTTAGCATACGGTATTTCTTTTTCTCTTTCTGACTTACTTCACTCTGTATGGCAGACTCTAGGTCCATCCACCTCACTACAAATAACTCAATTTCATTTCTTTTTATGGCTGAGTAATATTCCATTGTATATATGTGCCACGTCTTCTTTATCCATTCATCTGTCGATGGACACTTAGGTCGCTTCCATGTCCTGGCTATTGTAAATAGAGCTGCAATGAACATTTTGGTATGTGACTCTTTTTGAATTGCGGTTTTCTCAGGGTATATGCCCAGTAGTGGGATTGCTGGGTCGTATGGTAGTTCTATTTTCAGTTTTTTAAGGAACCTCCATACTGTTCTCCATAGTGGCTGTATCAATTTACATTCCCACCAACAGTGTAAGAGGGTTCCCTTTTCTCCACACCCTCTCCAGCATTTGTTGTCTGTAGATTTTCTGATGATGGCCATTCTGACCGGTGTGAGATGATATCTCATTGTAGTTTTGATTTGCATTTCTCTAATGATAAATGATGTTGAGCATTCTTTCATAACATGTTCTACTTTCTCAATGATTATCTTCCCTTATCTCAGTCTTTTATCACATCATTGCCCAACTGTTGTTCATATTTCCACCTTACCCCTATTGCTTGATATGTGATCTATTTTTCCCTAGTTATCCTTTCATCTTTCCTCTTTGATTATAGACATTTGTTCATAGGTTTTAGGATAAAGTTCTGTACCAACCAAATACTTATATGCTTCCCCAGCAGACTGCACTCTGCCCTTTTGTAACCAGTACTGAGATACTACCCTCTGGCTAAAATGAATTATTTCTTATTCCACAAACACATCACATTCTCCCACACTCACCTCTCCCTAACAAGTTATCCCTTCTGCATGGACTGAATACTCACTTCTCGTATCTATTTAGCTAATTCCTAGTCCTACTTTTAATTCGCAAACCAGCTGTCTCCCCCACTGATAAGTGTTTTTTCCTTTGTGCTCTCACGGAGTTTCATATATATTTTTAATTTGGATTGCAATTACTTGTTTACGTGACTACCTACTAAGCCATGAATACCTTGAGGACAACAACAGAGTCTTATTAGTATTGATGTTCTACCCTCCCCACACAGAACCTACTAAGCACTCAATAATATTTATTAAGTGAGTGTTGACTCTTAGTTATCCACATCTAAAAGAAACCAAAATGCAGATTAAACTTTCATAAAGTAACGTCATTCTGAAGCCTAAAAGCCAGGAAGTAATTCTATTTGTCTCCATGGAGTTTTCAGTCTAGTTCCAAACCTCATAAGTAATAGTTAACATTAAACTTTTCCTGAGGCCGGTATTTATCCAGCTTTGACATTTTGTGCATACATTTTAGCCAGGATGCACATACAACTGTGAACATATACAAATACGTAACACAATCCCTTTTGGTTTCAGGAGAGAAAAGGGTTTTCCCGATGTATACCCACTGTCACTAATGTTCTCAGGCACTACCCTAAGTATCTTAATTTGGGCTCCCGCAAAAGCAGACCCTGAAACAAGGATTTATGTGCGTATAGTTTAATTTGGAGGCGACCCAGGAAACACTGGAGGGGAGTGAGCAGTGAGACAGGGAAAGGAAGCAGTCTGGTAAAGGTTGCATTGTCCGGCCAGTTACCTGTGGGCATCTGAGGCTCGGTCCTGCCGAGCAGTCTTGGAAGACAGTGTGACACCTGACCCAGAATTGCACACTCGGTTGGGGGAAGCTGGAGGACTGAATCTCCAGCTCCATCATCACCCAAGGGCCGCTCCCAGAAATGTTGCTGTTCTGGCATTTTCAGCCTGCTCACACCTGGTCTGAGAGAAAGCCCTCAGGTAGAAGTTGTAGGTGTTTGCAGAAGGAAGCCTTGGGCATGAACTGTCAAAGTGAGAGCCAAGGGATGCGGGTGACAGCATCTGCCTTGTTAAGTAATCTAGAATATAAATAAGATTGCACGTTCTCTAATCGCATTCCAAATGTTCCAAACCATCAAAAGATATTTTTTACCTGTTGTTATTTGTATGTTCTAGAACAATGTTTAAGTAAGGATGTTAAGTATTAGAGTAGGATATTTAAGTAAAGGATTGATAGAAGGACTGCACAGAGAAGACTACTTAACTAAAAAGACTGTCCTTGAAAAAAGAGTTGAGGAAGTCTAGAATGAATAGAGGTCAGTGTAGAGCTGTCATCAAATTTCTGAATGACTGCCACTGTACAGACATATCTTTGTGGACTCAAAATAGAAAACAAAGACTTAATGTAAATGTAACTAGAGTTTAGATACGCCAGTTTGGTACACAGTGACTCTTACCCCATCCTTCCCATCCCCCATTACCAGATATATCCAATAATGTACACAAGCCCTTAATGACCAGATTGGGGCAAGTCCTTTCCTGTTGATTCTAATGCTTGTAAGAAACAAGTTCTGGAATAAACACCTCCCAGATCCAGTACAAACATTCCCAGCTCCCACCTACCTAACCATGTACAGAGGCCAGCTCTTTTCATTTTGATAAATCTTTTTCAGGAAGATTATTGCCATTTTCTATCCCCAGGGCTTGATCTGACCCATTTGAATCCACATCAAAAAAGATTCCCCTAATTTTGAAACTCAAGAAGAAGGTGTTGAGTATCTTATATCCCTTTCCTTCCAGAAAACCCGTAAACTAACTCTGTAGCAAGCCCTCCTCAGAAAGTCCACATCAAGGAAAAAAAGAGTTTCTACTAAATCACAAAGGGTGAAATAAGCGTAAGCGTGGTGATGGATTTCCTGTTACCCTCTTTCTCCTGGCACATTTCTTGAAATGGTTATTGCCATCATGATTACTTGCCTTTCCAATTATGCCTCTAACAAAAAGAAATGACTGCTTGTGTTTCTATCACTGGAGGGTTTCAAACTGAGACTAGATTAACACTTGTCAGCAATGTTCTAGAAGTGATTTATACATCAGAGAGGTTGAATCAAATGACCAATAATCTCTTCTTCCAATTTGGAGATTGTATCTTTCTATGAGAATTTTCCAACTTGTTAAAAACGTATTTTCTTTGGAGGAGTTGTCTGTGCATTAAATTTTGCAGGAAATACTTCCATTAGGCCACCATAGTACTTTCTCATCACAACATTTTTGTACAACTAAGCTATCCAAGGGGAAGTGGTGCCTCATTATCTGAACTCATTATCTTAGTACCGGAGTCAGCATTAGCCTCGGAAATACTTGTGTGATTCTGCTGGGGGTTGGCAGATGGACTGATAGACAAATGCCCAGCTGCTTGTGGCAAATCTGATAGAGGAAGCCTGGCTCCCACATTCACACAGCCGGCTCCTGACAGCGGGGACCGCGGAGCAGTGGACATGGCATCTGCCTTTTCTAACTGCCACGCACTACAAATGAGAAAGTGGAACGGAATGTTAATGTCTTAGCTAAAAACCCCGGTGAAATATGTCAAATGCATAAAGTTAATTATATCACACATCCATTAAAATCAAAGAAGGAGACACGGAGAGAGGAGACAGAGAGACCAAAAGTCAGTCGTTTTGGAGACAATGGGCAATGGTGGTTTTATGGAATTGAATCCATTTTGTTTCAAGTCTAAGTGTTCATAAACTCAGTCTTCATGTCGTTAATGCCAAGCCTATTCCTGGATCTTAAGAGATAAATTCAAATTATTCAGAGCTTAGGCATGTTGTCCGAAGTTTGTTAGAAAAGCTATCATTTGTGTCTAAGTAATACCAAAGACTCTTAATGCTAGCCGCTATTCATGATTCCCAAAGTACATGAATTTTAGTGACTGGTATAAATATTATTGTCAGAATTTTTAGTAAATGGTGCAAATATTGCTTTGTCCAGATGGAGTGTAGCAATCTACAGTGATTTTTCCCTCGTGTACATCTCATTTAAAATTTACATGGCACCTATTCCTTTTACCGTTAAAATAATTCAGTGTTACAGGCTTGAACATGGGCTGCATGTTCCATTTCACTAATTGACACAACATTGAAAGGTAGAAATAGTTCAAACATAGAAGAGTATTTCGAAAAGCCCAATACTCCAAAAAAAGATGCCATAAATTGATCTGCAATTCAATTCATTTGTGGAAAGATATTGCCTAACTTAGGAACTGCTCAGAAAACACTCTACATGTAAAAAATATGATTGAAGTTTGTTTTGAAACGTTTTTTTAAAAGCTTAAATTGAGCTCATGGATATTTAAATGAATTCCTAGGCAATACAATTAAAGTAGTGGCTACCCAGCAGAATGACAAAATTAGAAAAGCAAAATCATACAGAAAAAAATCATACAGAAAAATTGAACCCCTAAAGGTGTGTTGCTTAAAAGGGAAATTAAAAGCCCTCTCAACAGAAGGAAGGCCTACTTTGCAAACCCCTTCAGAGCTTTCTGCTCTGTGCAGATTAAACTTTAATTCATGGACTCAGGTAGACAAAATGACATTACCACTGAGACTGGATTCAAAGTTAAGTGCTCAATAAATGCCTTATGCCGTGGGTGGCTAAGGGCTTCTTTGTCAAGGCCCCACCTCCCCTCTTACGTTGAGAACACCCACCTTTTTTTACCCTCCGCCCCTCCACCCTACTCTAGCCATGTATTTATGCCAGGGCTGCCACTACCATGATATTATTATCTTGTTGCACCAGTCACATTGGCACAAAACTCAAACTACATCAATTAGAATCCTTCCCTGATGTTTTTAAAATTGGAACAAGGAAAAGAGATTTTCTTTTCTCGTGGTGGGAAATTTGGGATGATGTGAGTTCTAAATCTGTGGGCCTTCACGTGTAAAGAAAGCTGCTGAGGAAATGAACACAAAACACAGAGAATAGAGAGAGAAAGAGAGATAGTCCATGTGATATTCAGTCCTGGATTCCTATTTTCCCAAAAGTCCTGTCTTCAATGCTACTTGACTTCCTGATAAAAATTCCCCCTTTTGGGCCAAACTAGTTTAAGTTAGTTTGCTGTTATTTGCAATCAAAAAGTTCTGAGCAATATTCTCTGTGTATGATGATTGCCTGATTGAGTGGAGCAGGCCACAGTTTGGTCAGAGAAAATAAATATGAATCCAAAAATATGTGTTGTATTCACCTTTCATGTACTTTATCGTTTGTGACCCACACAGTTACTCCAGCCACTACTGCAATAATCACATATTAACATTATTATCCCAGGAACCATCTTCCCATCTACATCCCCATTTTCTACAAAGAATAGCTCAAACCAAGCTCGCACAGTGATGTCCCTGTCCTGGCTCCTGTACGTGGTATATAACAATAGAAAGTAGAGAACTACCAAAAAAACCCCTGTCTCTGTGGTATAGTTTTTTTGCAAGTCAGATCATTCTGCTAATCGGCTCTTAAAGTTATCTAAAATAGCATGATCACTAATGTTGCAAAAGAGGTGGTTTGATGCAACACTCAGGATTGTCTGGCAGTGACCCTGAGACACTCTTCAGGCTCCATGGGCGATCTGAGACTTTGGGCTGTCGGCGGTATGGATTGAACCCAAACTCCCTGTAAGCCCCTAGCTCTTCTAGCACCAGGCACCTAGCTCTCCCAGAGAGTGCTTACAAACAACCAGCACCCAGACCCTGCTCGCCTAGCACCCAAGTGGACTACAGGTGGCAGGTCTGCTGTCACACTTGATACAGGGGGACAGCATCCCTCCCCCGCCACCTACGGCACTCCAGAGAGCTCTTTGACCTCATGAGGCTCTCTCTGGGGACAATGACAGTTAGATTGTGGCGTGTCCTCTCTGTTTGATGACCTTTATTTGTATGTTTTGAAAATCTGCTCCTCAAGAGACAGCATGTGATACGGTGGAATTCACCTCAAGCCTTGTTGCACTACAAGTGGCAACCAAGAAACGACCCACCTGGCCCTACGTGTCACGTGGTGAAGTGGCATCCCCTCGACAGACATCAGGCTTGGTTCTTTTTAACCACTATCCTCTCCGAATTGCACGCCGAGAACGAGTGTTAGTCCAGCTGCTCTTTATGCCTGAACGTGAACAGAGAACACTCAAGGACGATGTCGGAGCTGAACTATGTAAATACGGTCTGAACTAAAGGGCTGTGCTCACATCTGCCATCTCTTGGCTAAACTGAGTATCTGCTCTGATGAATTCAATTCAGCAAACGTATATCCCCTGTTTTGCAGTGCAGCATACTGTCCTAGGCACTTCAGGGGATTAGAAAATGAGCCACATTCTCTCTCTGTAAACAGACCTTTTGTGTGATCACAGATATTATATTCTTGCAGCAGCTTGCTTGTTTTATGGCTTGAACTTTTTTCACATCAGGAAGACTAATGCCTGGACTTTTCCAGACAGATAAACAGCTCTGTGCTTGGGGTAAAAATACAAACCTACCAGTTCAGTAGTTGCCTAACACTCCACAGAGAGGAACCGAGTGGGCTTTGCTTGGCGCTAATGGCAAGTTTGGATCTTTGGGACTGAAAGTAAAAGAGACACTGTACTGTGCTCAGAGGTGCTGCCCGAGGAAGGGCCTGCAGTTGAATGTAAGCCAGTCTGCGGAGAGCGCCCAAAGTCCAGATGCCGCTCAGTCACGCAGTCTTCAAAACCAAAGGTTTTGGAACCAGAAATGGACGACAAAGCAAAAGGGTCAGCAGGACTGACCGTCAGCGGGGCTTGTAGTGAGGAGATAGGATGTAGAGAGAGGAGGAGCAGAGACAGGGCGTCAAGAACAGCCACTGCAGAGGACAGAGTGGCTTTTGTTTCCCAGAGGACTTGGGGGTACACGAGTGAGACTGGTTTAAAAGTTCAAGGCCAGGGCAGATAGCAGTAAATGAAAAAAGTTATTCTTCTTGCATTTATATTGTACCTGAATTATTCAGCTTTCTTGAGGCTAATTCCAATACTGCTGAAAACAGAGAGAAGTGCTTTTTGTTTCCTCACCTTAAAGAGTGCAGGAACTACAGCTCAAACCTTTTTTTTTTTTTTTTTTCATCTTTCAGGCAGCATAAATGAAAGCTGTAAAGCAAATAACTTTGCTGAACAGCAAGATAAAAGTTATTTCTGAAATGTAATGTAGAAGCTGAGGTATAACGTTTCAAATTTCGAAATAATAAAGCAATTTTCTGATAAAAGTTTTACAGAGCATTTTCTAGTAAAGTGACCTTCTGTGTCTCTGGTCAAAGCCCGTTTACTCATTTTCTCGCCCATTCTGTGAAATGCTTTGAACTAATGTCAGCTTATTAGCTTCCACTTAGGGCAAAATTTTTCAACCGCTGTTTGAAAATATGTTTCACGTATTTTATCTGACATTTATTCTTTTTCTAAGTGTCAATTGTCTAATCTTCTATTAACATTAAAACTAAAGTTTACAAGTTTAAAAAAAAATGCAGTAGCTAAAATTAATGCAAATAAAAGCTAAAGAAAAAAATCCCCAGTTATCAAAGAAAGAATTACAGTGACACTCATTTTAACAAGCTGCCATTTGCAGATGTATCCAATAAATATATATGGGTACTTACTCTGTGCCAGGTACTGTTCAAAACCCAGGAGATCAGCAGGGGACAAAACATGGAGCCAGATGGAGTAAAGGAGGTGGGAGGTTAACAGTACATACATTATGATAATAAATGGTATATAATAATATAAAGTATAGATCTAATAACACAAATATATAATAATGGTAAATGCAATGAAGGAAAAATAAACAAAGCTAAAGGGGATGGCAAGTGATGGAAATGCCATTTTAGATACGGGTTTTCTGGAAAGCAAATCTGGAACCAGTATTGTCTAACTGTTAAGGGCTAGTGATCTAAAGGCAAAGAGACTTGGATTTTTAAACCCAACTTGACAATTCATTAGCATTACGTTCCTAGGCAGGTTATTGTGTCTCCCTAAACTTCAGTGCCGTAATTTGTAAAGTGGGGATAATAAGAGAACCTTCTTCCAACGGCTGGTGTGATTGCTTAGCCCAGTGCCTGGCACACACAATGCTCCATGAATGTTCATTATTATTATCTGAGATGTGAAACTGTGATTTGTTTTTTAAAAAAAAAAAAAAAACATTCTTGCTGTACATCACTGCTAAAATAAGGAAGCTTCTTCAGCTATCATGGCATCATGATCACATCTATGGTTCTAACAAACAGACTTACAAGCAAGCTGCCTGGATCTCATCTTACGTTCCTCTGTATTTCTCCAGTGGTCAGTGGACTCACATTGTTTCTTATTAACTTAGTTTCCTTGGGGTGCTCCTAAGTCAGTTTTACTAACTGTCTCTACTTTAGCAAAACAAAGTGTATAATTGTTTAACTGCCAGAGGTTATAATTGCCTTTCTGTTTTCCTATAATGCTTCCAATATGTGAATATTTTTTTCTAATTACCAACTTTCTAATCTATCTTCCAACTGGGTAATGCTATATGCTGCAACCAGTGGGGGTAATTATAATAAGGCATGAACAGAAACAAACTGGCCTTCATGTAAAAGAGCTCCACATATAAAAAGAATTCCCAGATTGGATTCAGAGCAGCAGTGCCACGGGTAATAGATGTGTCCGTTCTGAATTGATGAAGCTTTTATTTTTTAAATACTTTCAAAGATAAGAACATCTGATAAAGATGGCAGATGATGGCAGACACAGCCCTTGCCTGTACTCTGCCTGACTTCACTGGCATCTCAGCACCACATCACCAGGACTGTTATTCAGCTTGACTGCATACCCCTCAAATCCCTTCCCACACAACCTGGTCATTCAGATTACCTGGGGTTTTGGGGGGGGGGGTGGGGGGCGGGAGGAATCGTCCAGAAAACTACGTTATCAGAGTAGTTTATGAGAGAGATGAAGTGACCTGGGCCATAATTGGTGACAGAACCAGAACTAAAAAGCAAGTTCTCAGAGTCCTAGATCTCTATATCCATGCATTTTACACTCAGCTTCCCTGCTCTGAGTGAATATGACAAACTCATCCCGCAAGATAAACAAGCAGGAATATATTAACAGAGGTGGGATGGATTTTTGCATACAGTGTGGGTTTTTCTACAAACCATCCATAAACGCCATTAACACAGGCTGTATATAGCTGTAATATTATTTAAATTTATTCTACTTTCACAAAAAAATGTGTGAGACTACAAAATAGTAGTCTTAATGTTTTGATCAATTTAACAGATAATGGGATCATGTGTATTGAGCAATAGCACCAAGACTACAACAAATCCTGTGAAAACCAAAGTTCTAGCGAAGAAGCTGGAATGTGTCACTATGCTTTTGGTAATTGTACTGAACCAAAATAAATCATTATGGGGTGAGGTTTTATATAGAATCCATCTGGTGCTTAAATCCACAATGGCCTTTTCTTTTATATTTACTTACATGTGTGCATAAATTGCTACATCTCTATTAGGAGAACCCATTATGAATTCCTGATGATCATTTCATAGGGTAAACGTACACAGGAGGCATCAATTATCACAAATAAAAGCAAGCCAAGAATCCAAACTCCACATGCCTACACACACATACAGTTATTGATGAAATCATTAGATTAAATATTGCTTGAAAAATATTGTCATTTTCTTCATTTTGAAATAATGATTTTTCATTTTTCATTTCATTGTCTTCATAATGAAATAATAATTCAAGAGTATACTTAAATAAGTATTGCCCTTATACCCAAGCAAGTGGAGCTCTGCCCCGAGTCCTGTGCTTTCATTAGTCCTGCATAACACAAATACAAACAAAAAAACTAAATATCTTAAAGAACCCTTGAGTACCACTGTCACTCAGAATCGTCAGTACTACTCAGCACAGCCTCCCCTCCAAACACCTGTTCTAATAATCAGCACCATTCAGGCCTCTGAGGCACAGTTATCCGCATCTCTTGCTTTATATTCTAGAAACAAAAGGCAGCTGCAGGTGCGGACTGTGAAGGTTGTGGGCTGTGCCCCTGCAGATGCTGGTGAGGAACATTATTTCAAAGAGGAGCACAGAACTGTTCAGGTAAGAGAAAAGACAGATCAATCTACTGCTTAGATCCTTCCTCTCAAACAGCGTGAATGCAATACAGTGTTAAGGAACAACAAGCAGAGCATCCACTTCTAGGAATATATTGTAAAGCGAAAATTCAGAATCTGATTTTTTTTCTTTAAATCTTAAAAAAAAAAATCTTAAAAAAAATTTTTCATTTTATATTTTGGAGTATAGTTGATTAACAATGATGTGTTAGTTACAGGTGTATAGCTAAGTGATTCAGTTATACCCATACAAGTATCCATTTTTTTTCAAATTCTTTTCCCATTTAAGTTATTACAGAATATTCAGCCTAGTTCCCTGTGCTAAACAATAGGTCCTTGTTGGTTATGTATTTTAAATATAGTGTACATGTCAATCCCAAACTCCCAGTCTATCCCTCCCCCTCCACCCTTTCCCCCTGGTAACCATAAGTTTGTTCTTTATGTCTGTGAATGTTTCTGTTTTGTAAATAAATTCATTTGTATCATTTTTTTGGATCCCGCATATAAGCAATATATTGATATATTTAAAAATAGATACAACATTTTTTTATCAGAGTATTTTTATATATCTAAAAAGGAACAATGTAGATTCTCAACAATAAAAGTATGATTAAAGATAAGTGTACACCAATATGATGAAATACTGTGACCAAATTTTTTAAATTACGTTTTTAAGGAATATTTATTGACTTAGGATAATATTCGGGGGAAAAAAGGAGAATACAAAAACCACGTGTTTCATGTGATCTCAAATTTTAAGAAGTATATATTGTCAAAAGAAAATTCAGAGAGCTTTACTTGATATGAATATCTTAATGAGCAAGGAAAAGACTGCAATCAGGGTGACTTCAAACCCAAAGTGATATGAAGTTCAGAAGCATGACATTTCAGGAAGGCTTATAAAGTGAAAATGAGGAAGTTGTTTAACCTTCACAATTATTGGTTATTACAGTGGAGGTTTCCAGATGGAAGGGATTGGTTAAAAGTGACTCCCATACCATTTTTGGAAAATGAGTTTAGTTTTATTTATAGACATCAGAGGCATTTATAAGAAATAACCTAAGTTAAGAGTTGCTTAAGTGATTTTGTCCACTTGGGGGATCTTTAAGCCTGGTCTCCATTTTATTTTATTTTATCAGTGTGAAAGAAAATACATCAAATATGCTCAGAGTAGGTATATGAGTTTGAAGAGTGAGGGTCAATCAACAGGACTCAGTTAATAACTACTTAAAACAGAAGAATATTTATTATTAACACAAAGTCTGGAGGTAGGCTCTAATAGTATTCATTCAACTGCTCAACTCTATCCTAAATGATCGAAGTTTTTTTTAAGTCATCTATTATGTTGCTCTTAGCATATTACTTTTAGCCTTCAAATTCTTGTCTCGTCGTTGCAAAATAGCTGCTGCAGCACCAAGCTTTATATACTCACAGGACTGCATTCACACAAGGATGTTAGCAAAAGAAGATTTTCCCTAAAATGCAATTCTCTTTTCAGGGAGTAAAATGTTACCTGACCCCTACAAAGACTTCCCCTGCATCTCATAGGCCAGAACTGGGTCATGCTTAAACATGGAAAGAATAATGGTATTATTATGCTAATTTTATACTAATCATGAGTCATCTCCTGAGGCTGGGCATTTTGTCACTTACAATATGGTTTATTTTAGATGATAAAAAATAGAAATGACCATTGAATAGGTAATCAACAGTATCTCCCAATAAGAATTATCACTGAAAGGCAGACTTACAGTTGATTTTTACTTATTGTCTCTTTATATATATTTTGAAATGTTATACAATAAGCATGTATTATTTTATAATAAGAAGGTTTTTTTCTTAAAGAAAATGCCTCAAAATATTATAAAGCTCCTAAATAATTTTTCAACCTGATGACAAATACATGAATTAACTGGCCCAAGAGCCCTCTCTCATGAGTCACAAAAACATAATCCAGTAAATTTGCAAAAACCTATTATGGCTGCGCTGCTATTTATGACCTCAAATCAAATTGACCTGCTGAATATGATTTAGGTTATAGCTAGGGGAAATGTTTGTCTTGCTAAATTTAAGGAACAATGAAAAGGACAGGATAAATCTGAATCTAAACCTAGTCAGGCACAAGCAGTATTTATATCAACAGAGACCCCTAGTTCACGTAGATTACTTCTCACCCGGCCGCTTATTCCCTCCTTCTTTGGTGGCTGATATCTCTGGGTTCCAGATTTCCCAGGCAATGTAGCCAATTTTTAAGTCTAATAAATATTTTAAAATACAGCCTTAAGGAAAAATAGAAAGAGAAAATCCCAGGACAGAATTTCACAGCAGTTTTAAAGCAGGACTTTGAATCTAGCTCCATGATCTTTGCTGCCTTTGAAATCATGAATTTGTTATTACCAAGAGAAGGGAGAAGCTACAAAGGCAATTGAGAGCTCATTTTGAAAAGATCCATTAAAGTTTCTCATTACAATGTCAAATAAAATCAGAGGTATGATGGTGTTTATATTTTTAAATTTAGATAACACAGCATACATAAATATTGGCATGCATGTTCTGCCAGGGTTAATATTTCCCTGCTCCTTAAATTCATCTGCATATTACTGCTGAATGTGAATTCTTAGTTGTAAATGTGATTAAAAACCAATGTAAGGCAGTCTAAATTTTAGAAAGACTACTTTCTAAATTTTACTTTTTACTATTTTACAGTGGACTGTTCTTTCAGAAAGATTTTAAAAATGGAAAAACTTTGTATTAGCAAATAGGGTTCAATCCACTATTAAGAAAGCAAATGATTTAAATGTATATTATTAATTTAAAAATATACAGAGTACTACTCACTAAATTGTTTACAGTGGTTACCTCTGAGAAGGGGTGTAGAGTAAAGAGCAACTACCTTTTTACTCTATATTCCGTATTATTTGAGCTTTCACAATAGTATACGTTCATGTATACTATTGAAATTGAAAGTAAATAACATTTTTAAAAATTTATTTTATTAAAGTTTAGTTGATTTACAACGTTGTGTTAGTTTCTGGTGTAACAGCAAAGTGATTCAGTTATACACATATATACATTCTTTTTCATATTCTCTTCCATTATGGTTTATCACAGGATATTGAATATAGTTCCCTGTGCTATACAGTAGGACCTTGTTGTTTATCCGTTGTATGTTATACTAGTTTGCATCTGCTAATCCCAAACTCCCAATCCATCCCTTCCCCACCCTGCCTTGGCGACCACATGTCTGTTCTCTATGTCTGCGAGTCTGTTTCTGTTTTATAGATAAGTTCATTTGTGTCATATTTTAGATTCCACATATAAGTGATATCATAGTATTTGTCTTTCTCTTTCTGATTTACTTCACTTGGTATGATAATCTCTAGGTCCATCCATGTTGCTGCAAATGGTATTATTTCACGTATTTTTTTATGGCTGAGTAGTATTCCATTGTATATATGTACCACATCTTCTTTATCCATTCATCTATTGATGAACATTTAGGTTGTTTCCATGTCTTGGCTATTGTAAATAGTGCTGCAATGAGTATTGGGGTGCATGCATCTTTTCAAATTATAGTTTTGTTTAGATATATGCCTAGGAGTGGGATTGCTGGATCATATAGTAGCTCTATTTTTAGTTTTTTGAGGAAATTCCGTACTGTTTTCCATAGTAGCTGAAACAATTTACATTCTCACCAACAGTGTAAGAGGGTTCCCTTTTCTCCGCACCCTCTCCAGGATTTGGAAAGTGAATAACATTTTTAAAAGAGAGTGTTAAATGTAGCTGTATTTCACTTTCTACAGTTACATAGCATATATTTCATGCCAGACTTTTCAAGTTGTGGTACTAGCAGTGTGTCAGAAAACTCTCTAGGCAAAAAATAAACTTGGTGGATTTACTCTCTAGTTAATCATTTAAAGCCTTATTTTTATGTTAAAGTAAATAGGATGCAAAATTTCCTTAAATTATTAATGTAAATCATGAGGCCTCAATCAATGTCATATTTGCTGTGAGCCACTTAGGGCTCTAGTTTGTAGGGAAACTTGAGAAGTACCAAGGCTTGTCTCTGTTTTACGAGCTGAAAGTGAACTTTGGAGAAGCTTGATGACTTGTCTAAGTCATAGCTACTCATTTCCATTGTTAAAGAAAAATTATTCTGACATGTGTTAAAAACAGTAAGGAAGGGCTTCCCTTGTGGTGCAGTGGTTAAGAATCCACCTGCCAATGCAGGGGACACGGGTTCGAGCCCTGCTCCGGGAAGATCCCACATGCCATGGAGCAACTAAGCCCAAGCACCACAGCTACTGAGCCTGCGCTCTAGAGCCCACAAGCCACAACTGCTGAAGCCCTTGCACCTAGAGCCCGTGCTCTGCAACAAGAGAAGCCACTGCAATGAGAAGCCCACGCACCGCAATGAAGAGTAGCCCCCACTCGCTGCAACTAGAGAAAAGCCCGTGCAGCAACGAAGACCCAGTGCAGCCAAAAATAAATAAAGTAATTAAAAAAAAAAAAAAAAAAGCAGTAAGGAAGACTTTATGCAAGACTAGTGCAATAGGGAGAGAGAGTGATTCCCAACTCTGAATACAGCACAGACAAGGATTTATAGCCAAAGTGAGAAGGTCAGTAGATTGAAAATTACTCAGAGAAGATTTCAAGGGTAGGGGAACTCTCGCTAAACTGGCTTGGCAGGATTTTAGCTAAAGGCAGGCCAAGGTGGAGGCCTAGTAGAGAAGAGTGCTCAGAGGAGCCTGACTAAAGTTTAGCCAAGGAGGGAGCCTTTATCACTGTGGGCTCTATTTTCTATTTTGTTTGGCTCTTTTCTTCCAACCAATAGCATCTGTCACCAAGAGTTTGTTCTGGCTAATTGGCAAAACCAGTCTTTGGTGGGGAGAGTGAAAATGGTAAGGTATGGCAGAGTTTTGAATAGTTTCATGGACTTTGGAAGATTTTCTAACAATTAAAACAAAGAAATAAAATATATTCTCTGATTTTTAAAGTATTTGTAGGAAAACGGAAGCATGCTGCCCACGAAATGGTTAAAAAGACTTTTTTAAGAAAAGATTGTCCTTACATGTCTGTAAGGAAATTATATGCGTTTTGACCTCAATCCATCCACTTCCTACCCAAACAGAAAGCATGAAATGATACATCTGCTAAAAATGGTAGAGCTTTGCTTTAATTCCTCCTCTCTCAATTTTACAAATTCCAAGAGGCCAAAGAAAACATATTATTTTGAAAGCGTAGTTCATTTCTCAAAGGTGTTATTATTTCCCTCATCACACAGTATGAGGTTTCAGGCGGTAGCCCATGTAATTTTTACAGCTAAACACATGGTCCAAGGACAAAACAGTCATGGTCCGTGAAAAGCAGAGAGACTCAACAGCATGGCAGCCACTGGTTCACTTAAGTGGGCTGATCCTGATTTTCTTATATATCTGGGAAAATGTATGAAAGAGTCTTCTTCATGATTTAAATATCCTGGGGCACTATTCTTCACAGAAACAAAGAGAAAAAAATAAGTTAATGTAAGGTTTATTGTCTTTAAAAAGATTTAGTGTTAAAATTCTGATTGCCAATTTGCACCGTATTTATGTTTAGTTATGGAAAGTTTCAATTCTCTCTTTATGCACCTTGGCTTCTGGCCGTAGGCGGAAGAGATGCTGGGATTTGAGTTTTGGCCAAGAAAAGCTAAAGAGGCTAGGAGGAACTTACAGATGGAGATAATTAGCATATTAAAAATAGGCCAGCCAGATTTTCTTTTTAATCAGGAAGTAGAGGGTAAATGCTCTGTCTGGCAAGACTATAGAAGCTGTGTGGACAGAGGATGTGTGATTCAAACTCTGGTATGAGAATGGTATTTTACTTGAACCAGGCTTCAAAAGACTGGAGCAGGAGTTCCTTTTACTGGAAACCATGGAGTTGGCGAGCTTTGTAGGGGCCTCCCTTGAAATTCTGCTCCAAGGCCACTGTTTTGAATTTTGTTTGAAAGTCTTAGAATAGGAGACCCTTGGTTTGAGAAGACACAGGATAAACATCGTGAACTCTATTGCTTTCTAATGCCTGGTAGCGGAAGTGGCATTTCTGATACCACCTCGCATTGAAAGGGGATTATAGAGGAAGGCGGTAAGTGGGAACCACAGCCCTAGAACAAGACTGCTCAGGCTTCCAGGGTCTATTTTGCCAATCCTAAAGCAAAGGCTTGAGGCTGATCTGGATTCAGACTCTATCAATGGGGTATGCTTAATTGCCAGATAATTCACTGCAGTTTCCTGAAGTTCTGATTCACAGAGTCAGCCCTTCAGATCCTATGTTCCACCCATTCTCTGAAGTTTACTGTTATTCAGAACAGAACAAGGGGTGTCTTTCTTGGAGCTGGGCTTCTCAATGGGTGGTACGGGCACTAATGACTAAATACAGAATTATGCGTGTGGGCCAGGGGGTTTTATAACAATTACTAAAAATGAACAGTTCCTCAATTCTAATGGCTATCTGGAAGTATAGTTAGCTGTCTCCAGCTGAGTCTATTTACCATGGATTTTACAAATACAACATCTTAACAATTACTCTTGTAAAGCTTCTTCTTCTTTTTTTTTTTTTTTTCCTACAGGTAGTTAAATACTACAAAAAAAAAAAAAAGAAAAAGAAAGAGTGAGAGAGATTTTGGAAATTCCATGAAAAGCTAAAAATTATAGAAGGGAAAATTATTAGTCTGAGATAATTTCATTGATGACTTACTTAGAGGAAGGAGTTAGACCAAAAGACTCTTGTCTTTATTTCAGTGGCCATAATTCTATAATTAAATAAGCAGCCACTCATTGTCAGATTGTTTCTTGGGTTTGCTTCATTAGTGAGCAGGATCAGGGTGGGGGAAAGAGGAAGCAGTGGACTGCTTATTTTTAATATGTTTTATCTGACTCTACGTATGTGTTTTTAAATTTTCATAAAATTGAAAACTTTAAAAAATGGGAAATAACAACTCAAAAATATAAATACAATTTTTATTTTGGTCTAGTTTGCTAAATGTGATGTATAATTCTCCTTAGTCCACTTCTCACGTTAAAGACATAGTTCAGGGAGTTATATGAAAATGAGATATGGGCCTGTGGTGGATCAAATATTTGTGTTCCCCCAAAATTCATATGTAGAAACCCTAACCCCCGCTGTGATAGTATTTGGGGATGGAGCCTTTGGGAGGTCATTAGGGCTGGATGAGGTCATGAGGGTAGGGTCCTCATAATGGGATCAATGTCCTTACACAAAAGGACACCAGAGACCTTACTCTCTCTCATCACCATGTGAGGACAAAGCAGGAAGGCGGTCATCTATAAGCCAGGAAGAGAGGTCTCACAAGAACCCAACCATGCTGGCACCCATGTGATCTTGGACTTCCAGCCTCCAGATTGTGAGAAAATAAATTTCTGTTGTTTAAGGTACCCAATCTCTGATATTTTGTTATAGCAGCCCATGTTGACTAAGACGGGCCCACAGAGCTCTTGGCGTGATTCATTTGACCATGAAATATGTCATAATATTAGCCATCCCAAAACGTATTTCTTTCAGAACTATATACATTTTAGCAAAGGAAAATACCAAAGAACATTAGAAAAGCATTATTATCTCAATACCTATTGGATAGCTTACTTCTTAAATAGCATTTAAAATGACTGTCACAGTTTTGTTTTGTTTTTAATTACCACAAGGAATATGGCACTCTGCTGTGTTCTTGGCTACATTACAGTGTTTGGTTACAAGTGCCCCTTAGCAGTGGTCAGAATAGCTTTGGCCAGTAATGGGGTACACATTCTTGCTTCATTTGGTGATCTTATGACAAAAAGATAGCAGTATTTTCAAACGTAAACTAGTCTGCCCGTTAATTGTCTTATAGTATCAAGGTTTATAAGAAACAATTTACACAGGAGAAAACACTGGCTTGGTTTTGTAAATACTGAAAACTGTGAAACTTGGAACTTGGTTTTGCTTGTATTTAAAGCACTTTTAACTCTTCATTTTTCATTTGAATACTGAAGGTTGACCTGATGTAGAGTGTGTGGAAATTAATATTATAAACTTAAAATTAATTTAACCTTGGTTAATATTTTAAGAAGCACAGATCACAAATCGCAAAGATAATTAATGAGAAAACTTGAAAGGAAATATGAGAATTCAAAGCACTGGCCATGACACTGGAGTCAGGATAAAGGAATGGATAATATTAAATTATAAGTTACCATAAAGTTATAAACAACACAAAGAGCACCAGTAGGTGGCTGCAAGGGTCAGTTTCAATAAAATTTATTTAACCTATGCATTTTGTCATCCCGAAATGACTTTCTATCCAGCTTGCTTACTAAGAAGGATGCAGGGGAACCCCTCCTCCTTGCGGGTGTCTATGTAGGGGAGGCTTGAACCTCAGCTTACGTGAGCGGGTCTGCGCAGAACATCTCGTGATCCTCCTGTGACACGAGAGGATGGGAATCTGTGAGGAGTGTCTCCGAGGCCACCTCCCCAGATCCCCTGCTAGACTGTCCGGACAGAGGGAAATTTTCTCTAGACTCTCATTTTCAGGGTTTGAACAAATGAAATGATTTTGCCACAAATCCAGTTCTTAAAACACCATAGAAATTCTCATTCTTTCACATGCCTGCTTGACTACACAGACTTTGAATTGGATGTATTTTGGATAGTAGAAGGAAACAATTGATGGCCCAAGAATCTCATCTTTACAGGTTGATGCATTTTCTTGCTGTGGATAGTGTGGCAGATGAAAAATAGTTACAAAAACTGCAAGTTGGTGAACCCAAGTCTATTTGATTCTTTTTTAAAAATTTATTTTATTGAAGTATAGTTGATTTACAATGTTGTGTTTATTTTGCTGTACAGCAAAGTGATTCAGTTATACATATATATCATATATATAATATATTCTTTTTCATATTCTTTTCCATTATGGTTTATCACAGGATACTGAATATAGTTCCCTGCGCTATACAGTAGGACCCTGTTGTTTATCCATTCAATATATAATAGTTTGCATCTGCTGATCCCAAACTCCCAATCCATCCCTCCTCCATCCCCCCTCCCCCTTGACAACCACAGGTCTATTCTCTATATCTGTGAGTTTGTTCTGTTTCATAGATAAGTTCATTTGTGCCATCTTTTAGATTCCACGTATAAGTGATATCATATGGTATTTGTCTTTCTCTTTCTGACTTACTTCACTTAGAATGATAATCTCTAGGTCCATCCATGCTGCTGAAAATGACATTATTTCATTCTTTTTTATGGCTGAGTAATATTCCATTGTATACATGTACTACATCTTCTTTATCCATTCATCTGTTGATGGACATTTAGGTTGTTTCCATGTCTTGGCTATTGTAAATAGTGCTGCTGTGAACATAGGGGTGCATCTTTCTTTTCATATTATGGTTTTGTCTGGTTATATGCCAAGGAGTGGAATTGCTGGATCATATGGCAACTTTATTTTTAGTTTTTTGAGGAATCTCCATACTGTTTTCCACAGTGGCTGCACCAATTTACATTCCCACCAACAGTGTAAGAGGGTTCCCTTTTCTCCATACCCTCTCCACCATTTGTTATTTGTTGACTTTTTAACGATGGCCATTCTGACTGGTGTGAGGTGGTACCTCATTGTAATTTTGATTTGCACTTCTCTAATAATTAGTGATGATGAGCATCTTTTCATGTGCCTATTGGCCATCTGTATGTCTTCTTTGGAGAAATGTCTATTTAGGTCTTCTGCCCATTTTTTGATTGGGTTGTTTGTTTTTTGTTATTAAGTTGTATGAGCTGTTTGTATATTTAGCCTTTATTAGTCACATCATTTGCAAATATTTTCGCCCAGTCAGTAGGTTGTCTTCTCATTTTGTCTATGGTTTCCTTTGCTGTGCAAAAGCTTATAAGTTTGATTAGGTCCAATTCGTTTATATTTGCTTTTATTTCTATTGCTTTTGGAGAGTGACCTAAGAAAACATTGGTACGGTTTATGTCAGAGAATGTTTTGCCTATGTTCTCTTCTAGGATTTTTATGGTGTCATGTCTTATATTAAGTCTTTAAGCCATTTTGAGTTTATCATTGTGTATGGTGTGAGGGTGTGTTCTAACTTCATTGATTTGCATGCAGCTATCCAACTTTCCCAATACCCCTTGCTGAACAGACTGTCTTTTCCCCATTGTATATCCTTGCCTCCTTTGTTGAAGATTAATTGACTGTAGGTGTGTGGGTTTATTCCTGGGCTCTCTATTTTGTTCCATTGGTGCATATCTCTGTTTTTGTGCCAATACCATGTTGTTTTGATTTCTGTAGCTTTGTACTATTGTCTGAAGTCTGGGAGGGTTATGCCCCCTGCTTTGTTCTTTTCCCTCAAGATTACTTTGTCAATTCTGGGCCTTTATGGTTCCATATAAATTTTAGAATTATTTGTTCTAGTTCTGTGAAAAATGTCATGGGTAATTTGATAGGGATCACATTAACTCTGTAGATTGCTTTGGGTAGTATGGCATTTTTACTATATTACTTCTTCCAGTCCAAGGCATGGGATATCTTTCCATTTCTTTGAGTCATCTTCAATTTCCTTTATTAATGTTTTATAGTTCTCAGCATATAAATCTTTCACCTCCTTGCTCTGGTTTATTCCTAAGTATTTTATTTGTCTTGATGCAATTTTAAAAGGGATTTTTTTACATTCCTTTTCTGATGTTTCATTGTTAGTGTAAAGAAAGAAAAGAGAAGTAAGTAAAGACCTGGGAATACAAGAGATAGATAAATTTGGGATTAATGAGCCAGGATTACAATAATAATAATAGTTAATACTTAGCAAATGCTTATCTAACACTAGCATTTGCTAAAAATGTTATGCCTATTATCTCATTTAATAGAGAGGTAAAGTAATCATCTCAAGCCTGCACAAATATGTATTACACTCGGAGACAGATGTTGAGGCTCGATTCTCTGCCTCTACGGCCAGTGGCCTGCTGTTTTTAACTATGCACATGTTCATAATCTGGAGCCTTAAAATCTGCCAAACTGATGGCCTGATTTAAATTGTTCAGGGGATCCACAGTGATTGCTGTTAAGTGCAATTAACCAAGGAGAATTTGTTTTCACAAGTAACCAATTAACTCAAATGAATCATGAGGTGACTTGTCACTGGCAGAGTGCAGAGACCCCGGCTCCCGGGTGCGCACAGGGGCTGGAGGGCCATATCCTTGGGCTCTTCCCTCTTAAGGGTCTGTACTTTTTGAAGGGGAAGGAAATGCTGGGATGAGGACTGCTGCCATCATAGGGGCAGTGAGCAAGCCCATCAGCTGCGAAGAGCAGATCTAATGGTGAGGGCAGTGGCCCAAGATAATGAAAGAAACCCTGAGAGAATAAAAGCAGCAGGAAAGAAACGATCTGGAAGCTGTGACAGGAAAGTGCTAGTGCCCTTGCGAGAAAGAAATCCATCAGCATGAAGTAAAAACTGAAGAACCTCTGGGAAAGAGAGAGAATGCTGGAGAAGTCAAGGGTCTCTTCTATTTTCTTCCCCCCATGTCTCCAGGTAACTGTTACGAGCACACTGTATGAGATGAGATGGTGGAGCACTGGCCTTCTACCTTTAGTAGAGCTAGTTCACCCTCGGCCCCTGGATGAAAATGAAAACGTTTGGTCACTACAGTTACTGTTAGTTACTAATTAGTCCTACTTCAGTTAAAATGTTCGGTTTCATATAGCAATTGAAATTCCGAAAGTGGTTAAAAATTGATGCCTCTCCCCACCCCTGGGGTCTGGTCAGATTCTTCTCTCTTCTTACCCAAAGTTTCTATTCTTCCTCCCACTTCACTGGTCCAAGGGTGACCCCTGACCCTTGCAGGGATGGAGCTGGAGAGAAGAGAAGAGTTAAGGGGAACAAGAGTTCTCTGGACCTGGGTGCTCTATGCTACCTGGTTACTTAATGCTCTTCTTAGCCCTTAGCAATCTAGTAATACCTCCCTCCAGCTTCTCTCTGCAACCCTTTTGGAAAGGATCTAGGATGCCTCCAAGGCCAAGTTTTCTCACCGATAGTCCACATCACACCCACAGGAAACACTCACCACTTGTCAGCCCCAGCAAACTCCAGGAGTGCCAGTGGGTCCTTCAGCTTGGCTGTCACAGATACCTGGCCAATCTATCACCCCGGAGATTTCTCAGGGGAGAGTCAGGTACAAGTCCACTGTGTCCTTCAATTTTGGGGACACATAGCAGACTCTCCTGGTGGTTTAGTTAAAGATCTGGCTTAAGGAAAGGGGCAGGCATCCCTCAGAACTTGCCCTTGCAGAGGGCTTGGACTGTCAGTACAGCTCTCTAAAGACATCCTCCTAAGAAGCTGTATTTCAATCTCCTTCTCTACCCTTTTATTTTCCTGATAAGGATGAGGAGTGTTAAGGATCATCTACTAGTTCTCAGTCTCTTTAGTCCCAATCCAGCACTTCATTTAGAATAGGTATCTGTTGTTTTGCAATCAAAACTTCCATTCCACCATCCTGTTACAAAGTATTGCCTATGTTGTATATTTGGTATTTTCCATTTTTACATATAACCCAAGTTTTCCAGGCCTCACCAGATTGGGAGTATAAAATAATTTGCAGGCTATTTTTATGCCCAAATTATGATGGTAAAAGTTCCAACTGGTTTGATGACTGGTAATTTGTGCATCTCCAAGTGTTCCCAAGTTATTTTGGGGAGTTCACCGAAAGGATGCCACTCACATACCCACAAGTCCGTCTGTAACTGCGTGGTGTCTGCTTTTTCCTTCCTTTCCTACCCTGACTTATAATTTTCCACATTCTCTGTCTGCAGGTTTGAGGAGTGTCAAATCATTGCTGGTTTCCAAAGGGAGGTGGGGGCAATGGCCTTCTCTCCAATTGCGTGCCACATTGGGTCCACAGGACTCTAAAATGTCTCTTCTTTCCCAGAAATTAACTTTTGGCCATCTCATACATCCCATCAATCCTCTAAATCACTCCTAAAAAAATAGTGCCATTATTTTTGTGAATGCCACTTTTCTGACCTTGAGCGTATAACCCAGTCTAAGGTTATAAAATAATAACTCCCATCCTTAGCTTCCCACCAGCCACAGGCACCAACACTCCCAAACTCCTTCCTCTCTTCTCTCCTGCCCAACTAAAATAGAAGCCTCCATGCTTAGTAGTGCGTGGAAGGGAAGGGGAGGTGGAAGACTCACC
Source organism: Eschrichtius robustus (assembly GCF_028021215.1). Classification (NCBI taxonomy): domain Eukaryota; kingdom Metazoa; phylum Chordata; class Mammalia; order Artiodactyla; family Eschrichtiidae; genus Eschrichtius; species Eschrichtius robustus. Next base: position 101,020,864 of record NC_090831.1, on the reverse strand, counting down.
AGTAACTTACGGGCCCATGTCTGCTGGCTAAGGATGTCCAATGTTATTTTTCTCATACTTTCAAATTCAAGAACCACTCAGAAAAAAGTAAAGCAGATGACAACGTATATAGTCTGCTACTAATGGAGGGGAACATATAAATATGTACAAGTATAAATACAAAGAATATCTCCAGAAGAACCCACGAGAGACTAGTAACAGTGGTTGCCTCCACGGTAGGAACTTGGTTACTGGGGATCAGAAGAGAAGACTTACTTCTCACCCTATTTCATTTTGTACCTTTTGAATATTTTACATGCGCATGTCTTCCTTATTCAAAATGAAGTTTTCAAACTCTGCCCCTTTCTGAAACTGGGTGGTCTCTTGTGACTGCTGTGTCTAATCAAGTATGACAGAAATGATACTCTGTGACTTCTGAAACTGTCATAAAAGATGAAACAGCTAAAAAAACATGAAGTTTTCAAGAATACTTATAAAAATATTTTCCTTCAATTTCAAATAATTTTTAAAATTATAGCCTGAATATTTTTAATAGCTCTGTTGAAAAAAGATTTGCAATGAAAAAAAAATTAAAATTCTTCCTTTTTCTGTGTGTGATTACATTTTTCAAAGCAAAAACAGTCTTTTCTAAAAAGCACTGCTCTACAGTTTTCCCTTTTCCAGTGTTCTAACAAAATATAAACTCTTTTGGTTTAAGTCTCCATGTCACTGAGGAATTTAGGCAGTGACAAATTGCAAACAGTGGCTGACTCATTTACTTGTTCTTGGTATTCTGTGTAATATGGATTCAACATCCCCTGCTGAATCCCGCTAATGTCCTTTCAAATGAACAAATATCAAAAGTTTCAAAACAAGCAGAGACTTCAGTATTATTATCCCATACATTTTTAATTGAGCAATTCTAAATTTATGTATAGTGTATCTAGAATGGGCTTATACTTCCAATGAATAAATGTATCACTTGTGATTTTTCTCTCGGCCTCTGTCTACACAATAGTACAAAAAGGGTTTTATCAGGAAAAATGGAGACCATGATTTGTTGTCTTTATGATACTCAAATGTTTTTCCTGACAACAAAATGTAACCTAGTTTTCCCAGACCCATACCAATTGGAAGGGAGAGGGGGAGATAAGGACAGTGAATAGGGGAACGAGATACACAATCAAAATGTGTGGATGATAATAAGAGTAACAAAAGCATCTTAATTCCAATAAGGTCCTGAGGGTTAACAGGTTTTCTTTGAGACCACTTCTTTCCCACTGACTCTTTCTCCTCAACTTGGGAATATGTTCAAGTCTCTTCCACCTTAAACTCTGTCTGTTCTCACATACACACACACACACACACACACACACACACACACACCCATACAACACTCCCAGAGAGACACACAGGCCCAGATATACACACAGATACATACAGACATAGCCATGCATATGGATAGACAGACAAAGGTTCACACACATTGTCACACACACATGCACACAGAAGCACACCACCCAGAGTTACCATCTCACACACACATACACCATTTCTAGGTGCTCTGTTCCCCGGTTCGTGCCTCTTACTCTTTTGGTGTGAAAGTCAAGCCTTTTAAGAAAGGATCTACACTTGCTACTCCCATTTCTCATCTCCCTGTCCTTCCTTCTCCCTCTGCAATCCGCTCCCGGCTCCCCCATGTCATTAAATCACTCTCTCTTAGGTCACCGTTGATTTCCCAATGGCCAAACCCCATGAACACATTTCAGTCCTTAGCTTCTGCGACCTCTCCTAGCATCTGACGCTGTTTAATAATCCCTTGTTGAAACACACTTGTCAGTTGAGTTTCACGGAGCTACTTCATCCTAGTTTTTCTCTTATCTTTCTGACTACTCCTCATTTATTCAACAATTCTATTATCTTTAAATTATTATTTGTTTCTTGTATATTATATATCAGGAAACACAGCTGCTTCTTTCACAGAGCTTACTGACAAGTGGGGAAGAAAGGCAATAAAATCAACAATTATTATAAAAAGTCATCAATGCCATGACTGGAGAGCAGGACGGGGAGAGCTGGCCGGGGCATCTAGACCTCCTACACTGTTGAAAACAATGGCTTCCCAGAGAAGTGATATGTAAGCGTGAGTAGGGGTCACCCACAGTAAGTGTGTTCCAGACAGAGGGAGCAGAGTAGGCAGAGGTCTGAAGGTGAGAGAGAACCATCATTCATTTGAGGGACTAAAACAATTTCACTATAGCTGGAACACAGATATTAACTGTTGTTACTGAGGCTACTTGGTGCCCAGCTCTAGATTAAATGCTTTTACATAGTACATCTCATTTAATCCAAATGTTGCCATGCAATAGTTATTGATTTTTTTTGTTTCGTCTTTTGTTTTTCTCTTTTTTAAAAATTTTTATTGAAATATACTTGATTTACAATGTTGTGTTAGTTTCAGATGTACAGCAAAGTGATCCAGTTATACATATATAGAGAGACGTATATTCTTTTTTTTACATTCTCTTCCATTATAGGTTATTACAAGATATTGAATATAGTTTCTGGTGCTATACAGTAGGTCCTTGTTGTTTGTCTGTTTTATATATAGTAGTGGGTATATTTTATAAACTCCTAATTTATCCCTCCCCAACCTTTCCCCTTTAGAAACCATAAGTTTGTTTTCTATGTCCGTGGGTCTATTTCTGTTTTGTAAATAAGTTCATTTGTATCCTATTTTTAGATTCCACATCTAAGCAATATCACATGATATTTGTCTTTGTCTGTCTGGCTTACTTCACTTAGTATGATAATCTCTAGGTCCATCCATGATGCTGCAAATGGCATCATTTCATTCTTTTTTATGGCTGAGGAATATTCCATTGTGTATATATACCATATCTTCTTTATCCATTCATTTGTCAGTGGACGCTGAGGTTGCTTCCATGTCCTGGCTATTGTAAATAGTGCTGCTATGAACATTAGGATACATGTATCTTTTTGAATTATGGTTTTCTCCAGAGGTATGCCCAGGAGTGGGATTGCTGAATCATATGGTAGCTCTATTTTTAGTTTTTTAAGGACCTCCACACTCCATAGTGGCTGTACCAATTTACATTCCCACCAACAGTGTAAGAGGGTTCCCTTTTCTCCACACCCTCTCCAGCATTTATTATTTGTAGATTTTTATTTTTTTCTATTTCTTTTCATACTTCCTTGACTTTTTTTTTTTTTAACATTTTTATTGGAGTATAATTGCTTTACGGTGGTGTGTTAGTTTCTGCTTTATAACAAAGTGAATCAGTTATACACATACATATATCCCCATATCTCTTCCCTCTTGCGTCTCCCTCCCTCCCACCCTCCCTATCCCACCCTTCTAGCTGGTCACAAAGCACCGAGCTGATCTCCCTATGCTATGCGACTGCTTCCCACTAGCTAGCTATTTTACATTTGGTAGTGTATATATGTCCATGCCACTCTCTCACTTTGTCCCAGCTTACCCTTCCCCCTCCCCACGTCTTCAAGTCCATTCTCTAGTAGGTCTGCGCCTTTATTCCCGTCTTGCCCCTAGGTTCTTCACGACCATTTTTTTTTTAGATTCCATATGTATGTGTTAGCATACGGTATTTGTTTTTCTCTTTCTGACTTACTTCACTCTGTATGACAGACTCTAGGTCCATCCACCTCACTACAAATAACTCAATTTCGTTTCTTTTTATGGTTGAGTAATATTCCGTTGTATATATGTGCCACATCTTCTTTATCCATTCATCTGTCGATGGACACTTAAGTTGCTTCCATGTCCTGGCTATTGTAAATAGAGCTGCAGTGAACACTGTGGTACATGACTCTTTGTGAATTATGGTTTTCTCAGGGTATATGCCCAGTAGTGGGATTGCTGGGTCGTATGGTAGTTCTATCTTTAGTTTTTTAAGGAACCTACATACTGTTCTCCACAGTGGCTGTATCAATTTACATTCCCACCAACAGTGCAAGAGGGTTCCCTTTTCTCCACACCCTCTCCATCATTTATTGTTTGTAGATTTTTTTGATGATGGCCATTCTGACTGGTGTGAGGTGATGCCTCATTGTAGTTTTGATCTGTATTTCTCTAATAATTAGCAATGTTGAACACCTTTTCATGTGTCTTTTGGCATCTGTATGTCTTCTTTGGAGAAATGTCTATTTAGATCTTCTGCCCACTTTTTGACTGGGTTTTTTGTTTTTTTGATATTGAGCTGTATCAGCTGTTTGTATATTTTGGAGATTAACCCCTTGTCAGTCTCATTGTTTGCAAATATTTTCTCCCATTCTGCAGGGTGTCTTTTTGTTTTGTTTATGGTTTCCTTTGCTATGCAAAAGATTTTAAGTTTAATTAGGTCCCATTTGTTTATTTTTGTTTTTATTTCCATTATTCTAGGAGATAGATCCAAAAAAATATTGCTGCGATTTATGTCAAAGAGTGTTCTGCCTATGTTTTCCTCTAGGAGTTTTATAGTATCTGTTTTTACATTTAGGTCTTTAATCCATTTTGAGTTTATTTTTGTGTATGGTATTACAAAATGCTCTAATTTCATTCTTGTACATGTGGCTGTCATCAATATACATTTCTTAAATAGAGTAAGAACTTAACTGTAATTTTACACAAAAATATACTCCTGCATAGTAAAGGACTGTGTGTGCTTGTGAGAAGGTGGACTGTGGGAAGGTTGTGCAGTGAGAATGCTGGATAATTATTGTTATCCCTGTTTTTACAGAAAATAATAATTATAGCTAATATATAAGTGCTTATAGTCTATTGATTATTGTTATAAGTGCTTGATAATGTCTTAATCCTCTGAATCTTCATTGCAACTCTCTATTACATATGTGAATATGTATAATATTACATATTACTTATACAACATATAATATATACATATTTTATAATATATTATAGATATTATAGATACTATTACTATCCCAATTTTACCAGATCATGAAGCTTGCCAAAGGCAGAGCCAAAGGCCAGCCCAGGCAATCTGTACTTTTGCAGGAGTTAGGGGATAAGTAAAAGATAAGGATGAGATTGGAGAAGTGTGTTAGTGATGGAACTCCAAGGTCAGGAGGCAGGGAGGAAGAACAAGAAGAATGGGCCAAGAGAACACTGGAGGGGATGGACGTACAGAGGAACTATCATCTTGGGGAAAGATCAACAAGGGGTGCGAGGGACATTGGCTTCACTAAATCCGTAGTTTCCCCTCTAAGCTAAGTCTTTATACTCATCACTTTATATTTCACTGGTGGCTAAAGCTGATTGAAAAACAGCAACCCCAATTTCTTGAACAATTCTGTATAAGGTATGAATAAGCAAATAAGATGTCTTCACTCCTAAGAAATAGAATCCTTGACAGACCCACTAACATGATTGAATTTCTCATTGGGAAAACAATCTTTTCTCTACAACCTAACTTTCAAAGTAATAACAGTACAATTATAAATGAGCACCTAATACATACCAGAACAAAATCACATGCCTTATATGCATTATCTTATTTAACCTTCAGTATAAGGTATGTATGATTATCTTCCTTCTTCAGAGAGGGAAACTAAGGTCTAGAGGTATTAAATAACTTGTAGCCTATTACAGGGGTCCCCAGTCCCTGGTCTGTGGCCTATTAGGAACCGGGCCACACAGCAGGAGGTGAGCGGTGGGCGAGCGAGCAAAGCTTCATCTGTATTTACAGCTGCTCCCCATCGCTCGCGTTGCCATCTGAGCTCCACCTCCTGTCAGAGCAGATCAATGGCGGCATTAGATTCTCATAGGAGCACAAACCCTACCTGTGAACTGTGCACGCAAGGGATCTGGGTTGCGCGCTCCTTACGAGAATCTAAAGCCTGATGATCTGAGATGGAGCTAAGGCGGTCCCATCACTCCCAGATGGGCCCATCTAGTTGCAGGAAAACAAGCTCAGGGCTCCCACTGATTCTGCATTATGGTGAGTTGTATAATTATTTCATTATATATTACAATGTAATAATAATAGAAATAAAGTGCACAGTAAATGTAATGCACTTGAATCATCCCGAAACCACCACCCCCCCAACGCTGGTCCATGGAAAAATTGTCTTCCATGAAACCGGTCCCCGGCGCCAAAAAGGTTGGGGACCGCTGTCCTATCAGATACGTTCAGGAGGCAGAATTAAACCCTGAATGTCCGAGTCCAAAGTCCATGCTTGTTCTACTCCACTATACTCCCTCTAGGAAGAGTGAATGAATCCCGGGTAACCTGGGCTGACCTGCTGAACTATCTAACTCACTCTGTTTTAGAGAGGTGGGGTCACTGTCTTCCTGCCCATATTACACAGCACCTTACCACACACTCGCCTGCTGTAGCGTGACAGACAAGACCCTTGCTACTTTACAAACCAGCCCCAAGGAGCCTTCCCCATTCATCTCTCACCACTTCTGTTTTTTTCTTTGTCCCCTTCACCCCTACCTCATTCCTACCACTGTATTCCCAAAGAACATTTAATGTCATGGTCATGAAAATTTCTCGTGATAATGTCTTATTTTTCTTAAAGTCAAATAATATGCATATGATTCCAATCAGGGAGACCACATATATGTGCATAACAAAGATGAAAAGGATAGACATAAAATATTATCAATAGTGATTTCAGGAAGGTTATATTATAGGTGGTTTTTATTTTCTTGTTTATGATTTCTGGGTTTTCCCAGTGATCATCAATAAAAAATGTATTTTAATAATAAAAATTGAACAAAATGTTTGCTATAGCTGTGACACCAGTGTACCTTTCTTTCATAGCAGTTATCTAATTCTCTGCAATTTGCTATAAAATAGAAAATAAAGGAGGTAGTTGCACTCATAGCCATAATGTTAAGGTTGGGTGCATTACAAGTATTATGTATATTACTATTTAAGGTAAAAAATGAAAAGTGGATCCCTTTTCATGGAGGAGTAGCAGCTCCTCTGGCAGGCAACATATGCAGCCATGGACTGAGCCGAAATCAGTCATTTCTTTCCACTTTCTAAGTTCTGCAGAGGTGAAAGCACAGTATGTATCTTAATGCTCTGTCTCCCAACAGGGGCTCTGGTAAGTCTATCTCAGCTGGAAGCAGCTCTTTGCGTATGTCTCAGAATCATAATGAAAATAGTCTCTCTTCTGAAAAATAAATGCATCAAATGTAGAGGTCATAAGTACAAAAGGGGAAAAAATGTTGTCATTAATCATCTTGACCCCAACCGATTGAATCCCTCTTACACTCATAATATCTTTTCTTCCTTCTTTCAGCCTAATGCCATCTGGTTCAAAGATTTGGGGCTATCAGCTCCATTAAAAGTAATCTTAGGAAATTGTAATTTACATGCATCAAGGATTTTAACACCAGTGAGCTCTGTAAAATATCCTGCAAAAACCCAAATTTCCAAAATACATTAAAAGGCCAATGGTTTTGCTTTTCTTTTTGAATTTAGTTTTAACTATAGTTTCTCTCTCTCTCTCTCTCTCTCCCCCTGTCTCTCCCTCAGATTGTCCTGAGCCTATACTTCAGGGGGCTGTTCATACATACCACTATCTCATCTGCTTTTACTACCCTCTCCCTGGTTTCCCATGAATTCTTTAAAAAAAAGAATCTCAGATTCAGAGAATTTTAGAAGGGACCTTAGGAGTCTCCATTCCGACAGCATCTTTTTTGTAGGTGAGGACATTGTAGCCCACAGAGGTTAAGCGCTCAGCTCAGAATTACAGAGATAATTTGCAGGAGAGGAGGGTCTCCTGATTCCAAATTGGGTATTCTTTTCATTATACCACACACTGTCTCCCACGAATCAGCAAATTCTTTCTAAGGCAAGGACTTCCCAAACAATGTGACAGCGTCAGAACAAACTTGGCTCTCATGAAAGCCAAAGCCCTTTTGCCAAGACTCTCCAGGGTTCTCCTTAAAACTCAAGGCCTCTATGACATTAATAACCACTTGTTTAAGGACTACTGACTGCCTAGTTATTATGCATCATCTCCAACCTTCAAAACAACCTTCAAAGTATCTATCAAAATTCCCCATTTTGCTGATGAGGGAACTGAATCACTGAGAGATTTAAGCAGTTTGCCTAAGACCCTATAGCTGAACATAGCAGATCCAGGATTTGGACCCACGTCTTAAATGCTTTTTGCATGTGCTGGGTTACTTCTCCTTCCGCGATACCAGATCTTAACTCCAAGGACAAAGTGATTTATCTATGCCGCTTTTTAAAAGGCAGAACAAATATTTGTGGTTTGTAATAAAACATATCCGTAGTATACTGCTCTTGCTTTTATTCATTCATTCGTTCATTTGTTCAGTAGACAGACATTGGAAACACAGGCCTTAATACAACACTCCAGAAAGAATTGTAAAGTAAACTTACCATGGTATTCAATAGCGCAATCAGATACTCACAGACTTTGATCACTTAATGCGCTTAATAGGTTGTTCTGGGGTGTACACTTAAGAAGAAAGAGTACTTAGAAAGGAATCTGAAGGTAGCAAAATAATTAGATGGTTGGAAAGCAAAGAGCTACACAATGAAGGGAATTATTTTGCCAGCTCAACAGAAAGCAACACGATATTCATTTTCTAGTGTATGAAAGGTTGGTATCCTGACCATGATGGCAGACCATTCTCCATTTCCAAATAAAATGAGACAAAAAGAAATATAACAAAACATGGAGGGTTTGGCTAAATGTATTCAATGGTCTGCTGGACATGATTTTAAAATTTGGCTTAATTTATGGAAAACAGATCATAGAATCTCAAGAATGGTGGACTCTCTAACCACACAAGACTTTATAAATTGGTGGTTTACACATGATAAAGCTATGATTTTCTTTAAGTAAGGTCCATGTGAAGAGAAGAATGGGAAAAAATTGACCTTAAAGTACCTGACATCTCCAAAATTCTATAGAATGAAGCGTTTTAATATGCATTTAATATCCCCACCTAAAATTACTGTATTTATTCCTGCAGAAGGGCTAACCAATATTTCCATGACCACTAATATCTTGGTGGCCACAGCCCTGGCTCTCTTCTTTCTCTCTCTCATCTGCGTGCAATTGGAGCAGGTGTTATGTGAAGAGTCCCCTTCTCCAATCTTCCCTGAGGCAGGAACCCTAAAGCTTTGTAAATATAAATCATGGGGCCCAGATAAAACTAAGGAGAGGAAGTGGGGAGGAAAAAAGAAAGGTCAGTAGTACATTTAGAAGGGGATTCCAGGGATGACACTTGAGCAGGCTTTACATCTCTTTTTTATTATTTTTTATTGACATACAATTGATATATAATATGTTACAGGTGTATAATATAGTGATACAATTTTTAAAGGTTACACTCCATTTGTAGTTATTATAAAATATTGGTTTTATTCCCTGTGTTTTACAATATATCCTTACAAGGGTATGCTACAGCTTATTTTATACATAATAGTTTGTAGGCTTTATATCTTTTAAATTCTTGTGCAAAGTCAGTTGCTCTGCTGATTAGTACCTATTCATAGTGGTGTGAAGACAAATGAGTGTATTATATACTATATATAATGCTTACAATAATGTCTGGCATAGACTAAGCTGAATATTAACTATCATGACTATTATAATTATGACAGTCCTAATACTTGTCTTAGGTTGGATTTCCTAGAAGCAGCCCCTGAGATAAGGATTCCTGAACAAATGATTTATTGAGGATGTACTCCCCAGAGAAACCAATTAGGGAGGGAGGGAAGCAGGGCAAGGCAGCCAAAGAAGCCAAGCTCTAGTAGACTTCAGGCAAAGTCCCAGTTCCTCCCTGATCCTGTGAGGAGCTCTGGAGCATAAATGATACCTCAGCATTTGTCCTGCCTTGAGGCAAGGGAGTTGGGCTTTCATGCTCCGACGCCATAGTCGTCAGCCACTGGCTGCACTGGACACGTTTAGCTGTCTGTGCAAAGTAGCCCAGGGACAGTCTCTGAAGGAGGTCACAGGGGCAAGCAGTTAGAAGCACAGCACACAGAAACGAGGGACTGACACCCAGAACAAGAAAAAGGAGCTCAGGGGATCTAGATGGAACACTGACAGTCTTCTCTCCGGTACTCCGGAGCTGTTGTACATTCTCACCAGCATCCAGTGAGCCATTTTTACTACTTGATTTATATTCAGTCATTCAGGTAGTGTCCATGCAATACATGTGTGCTCACTCAGGCAACCTTGCTTCCCTAGCTCTGCTCCCTGACACCAGAAAACTTATGGACTATTTCTACCAAAAGCATTGTTATTATGCTACGTGTAACTTTAAATAACAGTTGCTGCTCCTACAACTCAATAGCAATGAAACAAATAACCTGATTAAAAAATGGGCAAAAGACTTGAATAGACATTTCTCTAAAGAAGAGATACAAATGGCCAATAGGTATATGAAAAGGTGCTTGACATCACTAATCATCAGGGAAATGCAAATCAATACCACATTGAGATACTACTTCACACCTGTTAGAATGGCTATCATCAAAAAACACAAAAGATAACAAGTGTTGGCAAGGTTGTGGAGAAAAAAGAACCCTTGTACACTCTGATGGGAATATAAATTGGTGCAGGCATTATGGCAAACAGTATGGAGGTTCCTCAGAAACTTAAAAACAGAACAACCATAAGATCCAGCAATCCCACTTCTGGGTATATTGCCAAAGGAATTGAAATCAGGATCAGGAAGAGATATCTGCACTCCCAGGTTCTTTGCAGCATTACTCACAGTAACCAAGACATGGAAGCAACCTAAACGTCTATCAACAGATGAATGGATAAAGATGTGGTATAGGCATACAATGGGGTATAATTTATCCTTTAAAAAGAAGGAAATCCTGCCATTTGCAACAACATGAATAAACCTAGAGGGCATTACGCTAAGTGACATAAGCCAGACAAAGAAAGACAAATTCTTTACATACCACTTACATGAGGAATCTAAACTGGCCAAACTCGTCAAGGCAGAGAGTGGAATGGTGGTTGCCAGAAACAAGGGGAAGGAGGAAATGGGAAGGTATTAGTCAAAGGGTACAAGTTTTGGTCATGCAAGATGAATAAGTCCTAGTCCATTGTATAGCATAGAGCCTACGGTTAACAATATTGAATTGTATACTTAGAAATATGCTAAGAAGGTAGATCTTATGTTAAGTTTTCATATCACTGAAAAATGATAATAGTAAAGGGGAGGGGGGGAGGAAACGTTTGGAGGTGATAGAGATGTTAATGGCATTGATTGTGTTGATGGTTTCAAAGATATATACTTATCTCCAAACTCATCAAGTTGCATTGTACATGTGCAGCATGTCACTCATACCTTAATAAAGTGGTTAAGAGAAATAACAATTAGTCCTTTGGATAATCTCAGTTGTTGGAATCTCAGGGCAAGAAGAGAATTAGAGAAGGAAAGGTAGGACACCTAACTGAGATATAGCTGTGACATGAGGCAGTGACAAATCTCCGTGGACAATGCCATGTACTCATGCCTTTCTGAGAGATATAGAAGGGGAGGGGACCCTGAGTCTTGAAGAACATTCTTACCACCTCTCTACTCTATTTCAGTGTCCTTTCTGACATGAAAGTTTGCACAAAGGAAGGACTTGGAGCCCAGGTGTCTCAGATATTAAAGATGTAGAAAACCACACGTTAGAAGTGGGGTAATAGGACGGCCACAGAGCCATCTATTGCTAATCCTTCCCTACACACGAAAGAAGAGTAATGACTGATTAAACTACAACAAAGCTAATTTTTCAGGTTCCAGATTCTATACACCTTCCAGCTCTCAATCTACCACTCATTTATTTCACTGGCTTTACTTCTGATAAAATCGTTTCTCTTCAATAATTATATTCTGAAGAATGTTTGACTTTTCAAAATCAATTCTTAAGTTAACTATCCCCAGAGCACCTGAAAAATTGCCTATCTGATGAGAAAAACACTTTCATTTTTATGCTTCAAAAACTCAAAATTGGCCACAGTGAGATTTTATCAAACGTTTTAAAAGAGGGGGAAAAAATCAGTTCTGGATTGAAAGTAAGAATAAGAAACTTAGAGCCCGTGGGGGACAAGAAACTTAGAATGAAGGTGCTTTCTCAACCAGAGCACTCCTGTTGAGACATGATAATAAAATGTTCACAGTTATGGAGATGAAATCCTAACTGGCACAATCTGAACAGAAGGAAAAAACCTTTGTATTTCTGGAAGCATATCTGTTTGTCCAGGCATTTAGGTCTTTCTTTAGACAAACACGTGTCACTTTTTATTGCTCATCAAATATTGAATTGGTTGGATTAAATCTTTGAGTTTGATCTTGTTTTACAAAACATGAGACCATTTTCCTAGACTTGAGTGAGCCCATGGATGAATAGCATGTCTAAATTGTTATTACACTCATCTTTCAATGGAGCTGAGCTAACTGACATGCACTATCTAATCCATTTCCCCATTGTGCTTAAATTTTAAAAAGAAACACATTGAAAAGATTTAAAACCATCTGCAAGCTTAATTAGCATGAA